>NC_058080.1:374875593-374983093 GCF_014858855.1 Bufo gargarizans | reverse complement strand
TGATAGCCAACATGGTTTTAGTAAGAAGAGAAGCTGTCACACTAACCTGATTTGAATTTAAGAAGAGGTGGGTAGAAGCCCGGACAGAGGGAAGGCTGTCGGTATTTTGTTTTTGGACTTTGCAAAGGCGTTCAATAAAGTCATGTTCTACAGACCCTTTCACTTTGGCCCAACCCCTTTTTAAAAGGAAGATGGACATTGATCCAGGGATTTTTTCTGTGGATCAATATAACAGGATTACTGGTTGAACTTGATAGACTTTGGGGGTCATTTATTAAGACCGAAGTTTTGGACATCGGTCTTAATGATGCCCCATTGTTTGTGGTGGATCCGCCTAAGTTATGAACAGGCGCCGGCCTCTCCATAGCTTCGGTGCATCCAGCACCAGTTCTAAATGTACAACAGCTTCCTTGCTGTCTTACATTTAGACCATTTTCTACAGCTAAACCAAGTGTAGAAAATTATGGATGAGATAAGCCTGCTGGCCCGTCCCATTACCCACACACACCACACACACTTTTTCAGAAGTGGCCTGAGCGTGAAAAAGATTGTGGTTAACTGTTGCATCGCCATCTGCGCTTGAAATACGCCTAATATAGGCGTATTTCAGTATAATAAATGACCCCCTTTTTCCAACCTTAACAACTATTTAAGTTTGGACATTCATCTGTATCTCTTAACCCCATTCTTTTTAAAAGAGCTGGTGAATGGTGCAACCTATGTAATAAAAAGTATTGGGAGAGTCTGTGAGAGGCCTCCAGTGACACCATCAATGGACACCTTACTACATCCTCCCGTAACTTATCCTCCATTACGTCAACCTTTTTTTCCCTAGAAAACACTTTAATATGAGATTCTTTTGCAGTACCAGTTTATACATCCTAGACAAAGACCCCCTTAATTTTCTATCCAATATCAATTCTATCAATACCTTGAGAAGAAGCTCTTCTATGCCTGTCTGGAGAGGGTGATGAGCATATCATACTCCTAAGTTGAATTTTTTTTGGCGCTGCAGATTCAGTTGTGAAGGGAATTTGCGGCCGAGGTCTAAAAAAAGGGGGCATTGCATCTGCGGGGAAGGGGGTGGGCCGGTAGGCCCATCTTATTTACCATTTTCTACACCTGTTTTAGGCATAACAAATGATCTAAATCTACGCCAGCAAAGGAGCTTGCGTAGATTTAGACTGGGTGTGGATGCGTCAGTGGATGCGCCGGCGCCTCTACATTACTTAGGTGGATAAACTGCCAGTGCAGGAGAGACGAAGATCGGCGTCTAAATTGGCAGTCTTCATAAATGTCCCTCTTAATCTTAAAAAACAACCCGTAATTTGGCTGGGAACAGTAGGCTATATTTCAAACCAGCTTGTCTCAATTTCTTTTTGATGTCACCATATTGTTTCCTCTGTTTGTTAGCGGCCATTGAATAATCCGGAAATAACATTATTTTTTTCCCCCCTTGAATACAGAACTTGGCATCTTTCAGGATAATGTCCCAGTCTCAGGCCACTAACAACTCAACTAATATAGCCATAGGGACTTCTCCAGGTGGTCTTTTCTGAGTGGGCACCCAGTGGGCTCTCTCCTCAGAAAATAGAAAGGAACCATCCTTGCATACACTCCGTAAGGCTCAATCCCTCTGTTCCTCCGGTATTGCAAGACACCTTAGATCTACACGATCTATCCCCCAAATCGATCACTTTGCTTTACAAAGTTTAAGTACAGCAACATCATTTTTCAAAATATGAACTGCGTCATCAACCTCTGATAATCTCTCTTCCATTATATGTATCCATTCCCTAATTTTCACCAAATCATATAATATATAAAGCTGAGTGTATGTGTATGTCCACTAAAGCAGTGGTCCCAACCTTTTTTGCACTAAGAACAGGTTTCATGCAAGACAATCTTCCCAGGGATCGGGAAGAGGGGAGGGTTCTAGGGGGGATCTGGTTGGCACTGACTAGAGTTGAGCGGACACCTGGAAGTTCGGGTTCGACCGAACTTCACAAAAAAGTTCGAGTTCGGGACCCGAACTTGACCCCGAGACCGAACCCTATTGAAGTCAATGGAGACCCGAACTTTGGAGCACTAAAATGGCTCTAAAAAAGTCATGGAATAGGGAAATAACTTAAAATAACATAAAATATGTAAAAATAAAAATTAATAATCTTAATCTAGGAGGAGTAGGTCCATATAGACTTGGAGGTTGAGGAGGCGGTGGATGTGGCGGTGTAGGTGGAAGCGGCAGTGGAGGAGAAGGAGGTAGCCAACACAGGTTTTTTGTAGGCATGTCCTGATATCAATACCAGTATCGGTATTGGGACAGATACCGGACATTTGCGCGAGTACTCACTGCCTTCATTTTGCAGACTGAGCATGCACCGGTCAGTTCCATCGCGTTCGCGCCCAGCCGTCGATTCTCGTCTTTAGCGTGAGCGTGATCACTGGCTTCAGGCGCTGGAGAACGCAAGCTAGTGATCATGCTCACACTAAAGACGAGAAGCGAAGGCCGGGCGCGAGCGCGATGGAACTGAACGGCGCATGTGCAGTCTGCAAAATGAAGGTGGTGAGTGAGTGAGCCAGGATCGCACTGTAACAGGCAGCGCATGGCGCATGCGTGAGACGAGCGTGGTCCCGGCATCACGGCAAGATGTCCATCACAATGTAGAGAGGAGGGGTAGGGGGCGGGCTTATCGTGCCTTGAAGCAAGGAGGCCGCTGCTCCCTTGACTTCAAGCCTGACTTGAAAAAGGTGCCAACAGACATTAGCACTGCGATTTTAACAAATATGAGGAGACAGAATGAGGAAAGAAAATCATGATTAGCAACACACTGGGGGATACTTTAAGGTACTGTGGTTGGTTTAATATGTTTTCCAGGTGACAGGTTCTCTTTAAAGCCACTTCCTCCCAGTACTCTGGTGCATCCGCATGGGAAAGATTACAGCAGGCCAGGTGGGTACGGTGCATGAAATGGAGGAGAAATTCAGTTAATTCCTCTCCATTTTATGTTGAAACTGTGAATATAAAATAAGGTGTGGGGGGGAATTGGGCATATAATAGTGATTCCCATCCAGTGTGCCTCCAGCTGTTGCAAAACTACACCTCCCAGCACGCCCGGACAGCCAAAGGCTGTCTGTGCATGCTGGGAGTTGTAGTTTTGCAACAGCTGGAGGCACGCTGGTTGGGAAACACTGTAATATATGTATCTGTAAAGAATAAATCAAGGCAACTGGACGTACTGTAGATTTCTTGAAAACGTTTCACTCGTTCTTCCAACGAGCTTATATATACACCATGACCTGGATAAACGAGAACCTTCACAGACACTGTAATATATGCCCATTCTCTCCCTTCATATGCCCATTCCCCTCCTCATATGCCAGTGTTTCCAAAACCGGTGTGCCTCCAGCTGTTGCAAAACTACAACTTCCAGCAGCCTGCACAGCCAAAGGCTGTTCGGGCATGCTGAGAGTTGTAGTTTTGCAACAGCTGGAGGCACAATGGTTGGGAAACACTGTTATATGCCCATTTATGAATTTATTAACCCTTGTCCAAAGGAAAAGTAAAGCAGTTGTCCATAGCAACCAAATACCAGCTTTAATTTTTTTCATTGCTATCAGCAACTGTGCCGCTGTTATAATTGGTATCGGTGAGCACTTAAATAAAAGTATCAGTACTCGTACTCGGTCTTAAAAAAAATGATATCGGGACATCACTAGTTTTTAGTTTTTGTTTTTTATTTTATTTTATTTGTATATTTTTTTGTTTAAATTTGGGTAGACCCCAAAACATTGGGAAATATAAAAAATAAAACAAAGAGAGAGTGCGCTGCAGTACAACAATGGCTGGGTAAGGCCGGTATAAATGTCTGTTCTGCACAAGGTATGGACAAGTCCTGTGGGATCCATGCCTGGTTCATTTTTATGAACGTCAGCTTGTCCACATTGGCTGTGGACAGGCGGCTGCGCTTGTCTGTGATGACGCCCCCTGCTGTGCTGAACACATGTTCAGATAATACACTGGCTGCAGGGCAGGGCAGCACCTCCAAGGCGTAAAGGGCAAGCTCAGGCCATGTGCCCAATTTGGAGACCCAGAAGTTGAAGGGGGCAGACCCGTCATTCAGTACGTGTAGGTGTGTGCACACATACTGCTCCACCATGTTGGTGAAATGCTGCCTCCTGCTAAGACGTTCCATATCAGCTGGTGGTGCTGGTTGTTGTGGCGTGCTGACAAAGCTTTTCCACATTTCGGCCATGCTAACCCTGCCTTCTGAGGTGCTGGCGGTGCCCCAGCTGCGTTGGCGACCTCTTCCGTCTCCTCAGCCTTCGCCTTGTGCTTCCACTGTGCCCCCGCTGTCAGGTGGGAATGCCATCAGCAGCACGTCTACCAGCGTGCGCTTGTACTCGCGCATCTTACGATCAGTAACAGACGTTTTTACTAAATTTAGTTCCTGTCCGCTATGTAGAGCAGGGGTATATCACAGCCAAAAATGGGTTAATGTCAACCTTCAATGTAACAGATGAATTTTAGAAATTTACGTCCCTGTCACCTATGCAGAGCAGGGGTTTATTTACGGCAAAACTGGGTTCATGTCCCCCACCAATGGAATAAACGATTTTTCAAAAATGAGGTCCCTGTCACCTATGCAGAGCAGGGGTTTGTATACGGCAAAAATGGTAAAATGTCACCCAAGAATGTAACAGACGCTTTTGTACTCTGCTCCCTCTTCTTCTGTGCTGGTGGCTCTGTGCGACCACCGTCTCTTCCACTGAAGTAGACAGATCACTCGCATGACCTTGATTTCATGTGGGGTCGAGGACCTCATCGTCCTCCACATCATCTTCCACCCACTCTTCACTAGTGATGTCCCGAACTATTCGCCGGCGAACATAGCTTGTTCGCGTTCGCCGCTGCGGGCGAACATATGCGATGTTCGGTCCGCCCCCTATACATCATCATCGAGTAAACTTTGACCCTCTACCTCACAGTCAGCAGACACATTCCAGCCTATCAGCAGCAGACCCTCCCTCCCAGACCCTCCCACCTCCTGGACAGCAGCCATTTTAGATTCATTCGGAAGCTGCATTCTAAGTGAGAGGAGGGACAGTGCTGCTGCTGCTGATTCAATAGGGAAAGCGTTAGCTAGGGCAGTGTTCTGTGTCCACAGACTCATCTGCCGTAAGGAGAGCGTCCTGACAGAACCCCAAAAAGGTACATCAGTGTGCTTTTTTTATGTAGTAAGGCCATTAGGCCTGAATTTGTGGGAGGAGTTAGTCCCCTACTTAAACACCCAGCCCCTACACACCTCTGCCGTCAAGTTCAAGTGTTCAAGCACTTCCGGTTCGCGTGTGTCTGCAGGTCCGCGTCACTTTCGGTTCGGGCGTCCGACGTTTGGGCGGCACGGCGGTAATCCTCTGTTTCGGCGGTCCGGTCTTGGCTCTCCAGCCTAATCGTAAGTCACTGTGCTACTTTCCGGTCCCCACCACACCGCACGGTGGTCTCATCAAGGGACTGGAGCACACATTTCGGAAATTTACAGGGCACCACCCGCGGTCCCCCTCACGTCGGCCTCTAGGCGGCCCTTCCGTGCACCCGCCTGGGGGGGGTTATCATGCTGTTCTAACTATGCTGCACGTGGGAAAGCCATGTTCTGTATAGCAGACCTACCTTCCACAAACTTTCATTCACTCCGGTCTTTGTATTAAATCACATACCCAGTGTGGCCTGTCATCGCCACCTAGTGGTTCTTAGGTGTATTTTCTATCCTACTCTACATCTTGTATTTCACCGGCACCTAACTATAGCAGCAGCTAGTAGCACACTTATTTGGAAGTTACCACGCAATAACTATTCGCACAATACTATACTATGCCTTCACGTACAAAATTAAGCTCAGACCTGTAAAAAAAAAAAAAAAAGCTTGCTTTTTTCTCCACAGATCGTACTGTGTAATTAAAAAAAAAAAAAATACAGGTTCTCTTTCTGCAAGAGCACCAACCGGTTTGCTCATTCTTATGTGTCAAAACCCTGATTCTTGTTCATAATCCAGGTATAGTTCATTTTTATCCCACTCTTCACTTCACTTCTTCACACAGTACGCCCATAAGTCACGCTCGCTCAGATTTACATCTGTCTTAAAACCCTTAGGTCTCTTCTATCATTAAAACATCAAACAAGCTTTGCTTCTCCTACATAATCGCTAGACCCTGGTTCTCGTCCCTTATATCCATGTATAGTATTTTTTATTTTCACACTTCTGTTTTATTTACTTCAGTTCTGTTTGAAGGCCGCAGTCAGCCTTCATTGTCATTTGCCACGCTCGTGTATCACTCATTTATGCCCCCAGCAATTCATCAGGCGCTCATACGCCACGCTAGCCTTCTTCGGCGATATCAACTACCGCTTGGCCTGTCTTCCATATACTCAAAGATCAAATCCCCGGGTATAATCACCATCAAGGTTGGTATCCTACCATCACATCAAATTCGCCAATTTATCCCATAGATGGTACGTGAACTGGCTCACAGGGTCTGGGTGTCAGACCTAGCTCACCAAGGCATTTACTAACCATCTCCCACCTCAACACGGAGGCACGGCCCAACGCGCAAATCATAGTTAGAGGCCTCATTCGCTCTTCTATAGGGCCATAGTCAGGGCCTCACCTCTCACGGCCACACGTTTTGAACCTTTTAACTGTCATAGAGAGGACAACATCCCGCCACCACATCTGTGGCAACGTAGTTCACCTCACCCAAATCAGAGAGCCTCTCACCGCCACTTGGCATTAGCAGGGTCTCATCCGTCACTAGTCTAAGTTAAGTTTTTTCGCTTCGGCATTAACCTTACAGTCCAGTTCACAGGAGCAATCCCCCCCCCCCCCCCCCCGATTTTATTTTTCTCAGACGCCCCTACTAAATCCAACTAATTTAATGAATTTTCTAGAATGTCGCAAGATACGTATCCCATGAATGAGGTACCTGATGAGGATATAATATCCACTCCTATCAGACCAGTATCCCCAGGAGTATCTCTCGCCCCTTCTACCCCTACGTCTTTGAGAGCATGGACTATACCCAAAATCACGACCGAACTTAGGCTCAGGGGCATCCCTTTTCCTGCTACGGCCAGAAAGGTGGAATTATACAGACTGTTAACCAACCAAGCCCCTGAGCCTAGGCCAGGCACAAGCTCTCAAAGTCAAACTTTTGGCACTGGCATTGCCACCCAGGACACCCTTGCGGCAATCCTGGCCAACCTACAGACCTTGAACAGCAGGTTAAGCAAGGTGGAAAGTGCCATAGCCTCCCCAGGTAACCTTCCTGATCCTTCAGCCCCTGTCCTGGCGGTACCTACGGCACCAAAACCCGTCCCCACACTTCCCCCTCCAGCTCCTGCTCCAGTCACGTCGCCTTTCGTGTCACCAGCTCACTCCGTCCCAGACTCCATTAGGAAAGAAATCCTAGATGGGAAGGACGTGTGTCTGGTGTCATTACTCATTGCCTCCCAAGACGTACTGGAGAACAGGGCTTATAATTTTGGCGATATCTCGGTGGTTCTTAAAACCAGAGACCAAAGGCTCAACAAAAAATTGTCGATTCCCAATTTCGTGTTAGCCTTCGGGATATACCGTGATGTCATCTGCTCGGTATTTCCCCACAGGAGAGAGGAACTGGACCTCTATCTCCATAAAGTTGTGGAGTTGGGCGTCAAGTACGGGGGCTCATCTCTTTATGATTACCATAAATCGATATCGGCGAAAGCGGCGACACATTTGAAACAGTTTAATAATAGAATTAACTGGTGTCAAATAGATACAGAACTATTCTGTCGCCACTTCGCTGGTCTGAAGCCCCCGTCCTGCGCCATATGCAATTCCTCAACCCACTTGGCCGATTTGTGCCCTTATATGGCCGACTCATCCACCCCCACACCCACCCCTCAATCCTCTTCCACTCCTCACCTTAAACAGGAAGGCAGTCAGCGGGATAAACTGGGGAGGCCCATCTCCTTTTCAGGGAAGGCTCAGGTGTGCAACAACTTCAATGCAGGTTCCTGCAGCTTCAGCGCTTGTAGATTGTTGCACATCTGCTCTGTTTCAGGGCACACACGAAGACCATGTGCCCGGCCAGGTTATCCCACAACAAATGACTAACCGACGTTAATATCGTCAACCTGTTTTTTTATTTAAAAAATCATCCAAGTAAACATCTGGTGGAGTATTTGATAACAGGTTTTACCCAGGGCTTTCTCACGGGTCTTGTGGCCATTCCCTCAGGGATACTGGAATGCCCCAATCTCCTATCAGCCTGCCTAGACTCGGAGGCCACGGACGTTCTCCTCTCCACAGAAGTAGTACAAGGTTTCATGATTGGCCCCTTCACCTCCTCACCGTTTTCCTCCTGGCTCACTAACCCTATTGGTATAGCTGTACACAAATATTCAAATAAAAAGCGCATCAATGCACTCATTCCCGCAGACGAATTCTCACTACAATACGTAAAAATAGACGACGCTATACAAACCATCATTTCAACTGGTAGCAACGCTTGGCTTAGTAAAACAGACATTACCAACGCATTCAAATTACTGCCCATGCACCCATCACTTTGGCACTTGTACGGTGTTAAATGGCAAAACAGATACAATTTTTCCACGCGACTCACTTTTGGGTCCAGAAGCAGCCCTAAACTGTTTGATATTTTCGCAGAAACTCTATGCTGGCTGCTCCTGAACATTATTAGGTGTCACGCCGTCATTCACTACTTGGATGACTTCCTCATCAAGCACACGCACACCCACAGATATCCTCAGCACCTCTGCACTTTTGGCCACCCTCGGGGTACTTTTGTCTCCCGCTAAAACAATTGGCCCCTCTACTAAACTCACTTTCTTGGGGATAGAGCTGGACTCGGGTACCTTCCGCGCCAGCCTTCCCCCTGAGAAACTGGTCCCCCTGAGAGGGGAAATAGATATGTTCCTGCGGAATGATGTATGCACCAGGAAAGAACTTCAGTCCTTATTGGGGTCCCTGAATTTCGCGATGCGCATCATTCCGCAGGGTAGATCCTTTGTGTCCAGGCTCCTCTGTCTGTTTCATGGGGTTCCAGACGCCTGCCCAATTGCGTTGGACCATCACGCCAAAGCTGACCTACTCATGTGGGGGAAGTTTTTGACTCAATGGAACGGCATCTCCATGTTTATTCCCCCTCTCTCCGATTCCTCTCCCTGCATTTACACTGATGCTGCAGCCAACACGGGTTTTGCAGCTATTTTGGCAATCACTGGTTTAGGGGTCACTGGCCAGCGGAGACGGATGCCTTGCCGGGGTTTAGAGAAACTTCAGCTCTGTTTGAAATTTACCCCATTGTGGCAGCTGCATACACTTGGGGTCACCTCTGGTCCGACAAGGCAGTAAAATGTTATTCCGACAACTCATCAGCTTGCGACATCATTAACAAAGGGCACTCTTCCTCTCTCACCATCATGCGGCTGATTCGCAAACTGACCTGGTTGTCAGCAACCGTCCAGTTTCACTTAATTTGCCTTCACATCCCAGGCATTCACAACACGGCTGCTGACGCTCTGTCTCAATCTCAATTTCAGGTGTTTTTCCAGGCACTACCGTCAGCCCATCATCAACCATCCAGAACACCGAATTTTCACGAGTTAATCTTGGATTGAACACACTTATGCACCATGCTAGGACTCTTATGCACCAAGCACTATCACCAAACACTACTATCACTTACAGTAGGGCACTTACCCTTTTCAACAAATTAACAGCTGAGTTCGGATTGCAAGGTTATTTCTCAACACAAACCATGGTGGCTTTTGCCTCTTTTTGCCACTTACACTTAAAACTTTCCCACAACACAATTAAATTATACCTCACGGGGTGCAGCATCACAGCCTCACAAATTTCCCTAACAATACCCTCTTTTTATCATCATACCCCATCAAGAAAATCTTAAAGGGGATCTCTAAAGTATCGGTTCCACCTATCACCACTAGACTACCTATAGATGGGCCCATCTTTAGAGCACTTAGCAACCTCCTCGACGAATCCCCTTTTCATCCCAACACTAACCTGGTAATCAAATCTGCTATCTATTTGGCTTTTTATGGGTTCTTAAGACCTAGGGAATTTACCGTTGTTTGTCAAGGAGATACCACTCACAGCCTTAAAACCTCACAACTCACTAAAGTAGACGACCATTACATTCTCACAATCCCATCTACCAAAACCAATCAGTCCCTACACCCCACTATCATTCCTCTGTTTCCAACAGGCAATGCTTGGTGCCTAGTTAAGACACTAGACCTCTTACAGTCAACCTATAGCACGCACTTATCAGACTCGCCTCTCTTACAACTACAAGGGCACCCACTCACTACAGCAAAATTCACCACACACGTTAGAACCTTACTGGAAAAATTGGGTCACAACCCAACTTCATTCTCCGGGCATTCCTTTCATATAGGAGCCGCTTCATCAGCCTCTAGCACTAACACCCCGGTCCACATCATAAAGAGCCTGGGTCGCTGGAAGTCCTCCATATACAATACGTATATTCCACAACCAGAAAGAGAACTTTGCCAAGCCTTCAGGAATTTAGTCATGTAAACAAATGCAATAAAGTGTGGTTTTTGAACTTCTCTTTGCCCTCTTTTATTTAAAGGCCCACTCGGACGTTGGTTTCTGCACACCACAACCAACTTCTATCTCTGATATTATCCATTACATATTAAATTCCGTCATAGACAGCACTGTGTGCACAGTGCACACCATTCATACAGGGTGTGACAGAAAATACCTTGCAGATAAAAAAATATATTAAAATATTTTTCTGTGACATAATCACATTTGCAAGCCCGTGTGTGTCAGGCCCACACATACTGTATACTGCTAGATGCTAGGCCTGCACTCATACCGTTACAGGGTGTCATTCACTCAAATACCTTGCAGAAAAAATAAATTCGATTTAAAAATTTTCTGTGATCTAATCACATTTGCAAGCCTGTGTGCGTCAGGCCCACACATACTGTATTGTGCCCACTGGCTAGTGGCTAGGCCTGCACTCATACCGTTACAGGGTGTCATTCACTAAAATACCTTGCAGATAAAAAAATATTCTACAGTTTGGAAAAATTTTCTGTGATATAATCACATTTGCAAGCCCGTGTGCGTCAGGCCCACACATACTGTATTGTGCCCACTGGCTAGTGGCTAGGCTTGCACTGATACCGTTACAGGGTGTCATTCACTCAAATACCTTGCAGATTAAAAAAAAATATCTATTGAACATTTTTCTGTAATATAATCACATTTGCAAGCCCATGTGTGTCAGGCTCACACATACTGTATTGTGCCCACTGGCTAGGCCTGCACTCATACCGTTACTGGGTGTCATTCACTCAAATACCTTGCAGATAAAAAAAATTATATTAAAAAACATTCTGTGATCTAATCACATTTGCAAGCCCATGTGCGTCAGGCCCACACATACTGTATTGTGCCCACTGGCCCGCCACCACCACCACTACCACCACAGCCGCTTCACTTGATCCCTCAGAGGAGTTATTTACACATCAGTTGGATGAAATTAGTGATGCGCAACCATTATTGCCAGGGGATGTAGATAACAGGGATATGGCTCAGTCAGGCAGCATTACACACATGGACGTACAGTGTGATGATGATGATGATGATGTTGTACCCGCTGCTGCTTCCTTTGCTGAGGTGTCAGATACAAGTGAAGTGGTTGATGATGACGATGTGTCCGTGGATGCCACGTGGGTGCCTGCTCGAAGAGAAGAAGAAGAGGGCGAAAGTTCAGAAGGGGAGACAGAGAGAAGGAGGAGACGAGTTGGAAGCAGGGGGAGGTCGTCGCAAGGAGCTAGTGGCACAGTCAGACAGCATGTATCGGCACCCAGGGTCAGCCAGACAGCACGCCAATCAACGCATGCTGTTGCCACCACCAGAATGCCGTCATTGCAAAGCTCAGCAGTGTGGCATTTTTTTTGTGTGTCTGCCTCTGACAACAGCGATGCCATTTGCAACCTGTGCCAAAAGAATCCAACACCCACCTAGGTACAACGGCTTTGCGAAGGCACATGATCGCAAATCACAAACGCCTATGGGATCAACACATGATGACGAGTAGAAGCAGCACACAAGCTCAAAGCCCAAGGGTGCCTCAAACGTGTGGTCATTGATGTCAACTGAACTGGCGCCTGGAATGTCACCATTGTTGCCTTCTAGTCTGATACCTGTAGTCATCGGGAAGGAATCTTTGACTTTTCAACCTATGTGGGATCAGCTGGCCCATATCTCCGTTACTAATCTATTCCCGAGTGAAGGGGTTCCCAGCCGTTCAGATCTCCAGACATTTATACCGAACTTTAAGCTTACGTTTTTGCACATTTCACATTTTAATAGTTGTTGTGCAGCTTTCTTACAGGCCAACTACCCCTTTAGGGCTCCAACCGACTTTGAAAAAGAGTTACTGACACCAGCAGTTAGACTGAACAAGTTGTCTAAGTGGTTAACCATTGTGAGGAGTGTGAAACACTTGAGTGACCCTGGGTTTGTAGCCTCTTGGGAAAAGGAACTGGGTATTTCTCTCACTGAGCCGGAAATTAAACAGATTCTTCAGCACTCCCATGGTCACTCAAGGTGTATACGTCTCCAAGAGTCTCATTATAAAGTACTTACTCGCTGGTACAAGACTCCGGAGTTTCTGAAGTTACACGGATTAGCCCCTACAGATCGATGTTGGCGATGCAATGTGCAAGTTGGCTCACATACTCATATCTGGTGGAGTTGTTCAGTTATCCGTCCATTTTGGTCCGAACTGGAGAATATAGTCAAGGTAGTTGTAGGGAAGAGCCTTGAGCTGACTCCGGCAGTGGTTCTACTTGGTTGCTCGTCGAAGGACGTATGTCAATCCTCTGCATCTTTAGTAACCTATCTTCTCGCTGCAGCGAAGTCCTTGATACCCTTGAAATGGCTGAGTGTAGACCCGCCCACCATCAAAGAATGGTGTGGGAAGGTACATCAAATTTGCAGGTTCGAAGAGATGTCCAGCAGGTCATGTCGTGCTCACCACAAATTTCTTCGAATCTGGAGTCCTTGGCTATCTTCACCTTATTGTAAGGATTCACAGGGTAGCCTACTTCCTGACTGATTTGCTTGCCTTGTGATGTCGTTCTTTGAGGCAGTGTCCTCCCCCCCCCCCTCCTCTTCCCCCGTCCCCCTCCTCTCTCTCTATCTTCTTTCTTTTCGTTGGTCTTCCTTTCTCTCTGTTCCTTTCTTTCCTACTCTTTATAGTCTTTATTTACTTATATTCTTTTGGTTGATTGTTTTTTACCTTCTCTGACTTCCGCCAATCTTATTCATTGGCAGATTTCTGTCAAAGGTTAGAGAACACAGCTATACATCAGGAAATTGTACTCTCTAGTATGATGTAATACTAGTATTGAATTATTTCTGATTCATGTAACTCATCCGTGTCTGTCATACGTCCCTTGTGGGAAACTGTAATGCCTATTGTGTATGCCATGGATGTCAATCTGTCTTTATGTTGAATAAAAACAAAGTTGACAACAAGCTCAAAGCCACCATCCTCCTCCTGGTCCAGCATCTTCAGCCACGTCAACCACTGCTGTCCTCCTTGCCCCCTCTCAACCACCCGCCACTCCGCCTCTCACCTTGAGCAGTTCCATCTCATCTGCCCACATTCTGGTGTCTGTAAAAGAAATGTTTGAGCGTAAGAAGCCAATGTCACAGAGTCACCCCCTTGCCCGGCATCTGACAGCTGGCTTGACGGAACTCTTAGCCCGCCAGCTTTTTCCCATACCAATTGGTGGAGTCTGAGGCCTTCAAAAAATTTGTCGCTATTGGGACACCACAGTGGAAGGTACCCAGACAATTTTTTATTTTCTAATAAGGCATTCCTAAACCTCTATTCAGTGATTGAAAAGGAAGTCATGGCATCTCTGGCATACAGTGTTGGGGCAAGGGTCCATCTGACCACTGATACCTGGTCTGCAAAGCACGGTCAGGGCAGGTATATCACCTACACTGCGCATTGGGTCAACCTGCTGACTGCTGCCAAGCATGGAATGCGTGGCTCTGCAGCGGAGTTGGTGACACAGCCACGACTTGCAAGCAGGCCTACTGCCACCTCCTCTACTCCTCCTACACCATCCTCTTCCATAACCTCCTCGGCTGAGTCCTCTTCTGCTGCGGCATCTGGCTGCACATCAACTGAATCCCCCTAGCTCCCCAGAGGCTATTCCACATCCCAGATACGACAGTGTCACGTTGTCTTGGGGTTGACTTGCCTGAAAGCAGAGAGCCACACCAGACCAGCATTCCTGTCCGCCCTGAACGCACAGGTGGATCAGTGGCTGACCCCGCACCAACTGGAGATCGGGAAAGTGGTGTGTGACAATGGAAGCAATTTGTTGGCAGCATTGAATTTGGGCAAGTTGTCATATGTGCCGTGCATGGCACATGTGTTGAATCTCATCGTACAACGCTTTGTGTCTAAGTACCCAGGCTTACAGGACGTCCTCAAGCAGGCCAGGAAGGCGTGTGGCCATTTCAGGCGTTCCTACACGGCCACGGCGCACTTTTAAGACATTCAGCGCCGAAACAACATGCCAGTGAGGTGCTTGATTTGTGACAGCCCGACACGTTGGAATTCAACACTCCTAATGTTCGACCGCCTGCTCCAACAAGAAAAAGCCATCAACGAGTATTTGTATAACCGGGGTGCTAGGACAGCCTCTGCGGAGCTGGGAATTTTTTTGCCACGTTACTGCCCTGCGAAGAGTGCTGGATCAGGCTGTAGATGAGCGTGAAGAGGAAGAGTTGTGGTCACCATTACCACCAGAAACAGCCTTGTCATCATCGCTTGCCGGACCTGCGGCAACGCTGCAAGAGGAGTATGAGGAAGAGGAGTCAGAGGAGGAATGTGGCTTTGAGGAGGAGGAAGACCAACCACAGCAGGCATCCCAGGGTGCTCGTTGTTGTCACCTATCTGGGACCCGTGGTCTTGTACGTGGCTGGGGGAAGAACAGACAGTCAATGACATCAGTGAGGAGGAGGAACGGGAAATGAGTAGCTCGGCATCCAACCTTGTGCAAATGGGGTCTTTCATGCTGTCATGTCTGTTTAGGGAACCTCGTATAAAAAGGATGAAGGAGAACGACCTGTACTGGGTGGCCACGCTACTAGACCCCCGGTATAAGGAAAGTGGCGGAAATGTTACCAAATTACCCGAAGTCAGAAAGGATGCAGCAGTTCAAAACCAAACAAAAAAATATGCTTTACACAGCTTATAAGGGGGATGTCGCAGCACAACGGGAATCTAACTGGGTAAGAGGTGAAAGTAATCCTCCTCCTACCACGGCGGCAAGGACAGGACGCTTTACAGATGTGTTGTTGATGGAGGACATGCAGAGCTTTTTCAGTCCTACACATCGCCACAGCCCTTCGGGATCCAGCCTTAGAGAACGACTCGACCGACAGGTGGCAGACTACCTCGCCTTAACTGCAGATATCAACACTCTGAGGAGCGATGAACCCCTTGACTACTGGGTGTGCAGGCTTGACCTGTGGCCTGAGCTATCCCAGTATGCGATAGAACTTCTGGCCTGTCCCGCTTCAAGTGTCCTGTCAGAAAGGACCTTCAGTGCAGCAGGAGGCATTGTCATTGACAAAAGAAGTCGCCTCGGTCAAAAAAGTGTTGATTACCTCACCTTCATTAAGATGAATGAGGCATGGATCCCGAAGGGACAGACGGTAGGGGATACGTTTGACTAACAAAAGGCCTGATGACATGCCTTGGCCTCAAAATGGTCCCCACGCTGCTGTATTAAATGTCTGCATACCGGATGACTTTCGTGAATTCTCCGCCACCAACTAGGGTTCAAGCCGCAATGTTTTAGTCACCTTTCTGCCTTGAAAACATCAATTTTTCCGGCCGCTGCTACAACAGCGGCTGCAACAATAACATTGTTTTTCAGGCATGTGTACATGCCTAATTTTTCTGGCCTCTGGTGCTGAACTGTGGCTGCAAAAGCAAAACAAAAAAAAAAGGCACATACAAGTGTCAATTCCCCTTTCGTGATCATTACCTTGTTGTGGTGAAGGGGTTTGCGTATCACAATGAAGCGATCATCACCTCTATGAGTGTGTTGGCAATGTTGCCACACCCCAGATGATAAGGCCGTTGCTTCATTATGATCAGACCCAAAGCGATCGGTACAACTGGATGTTTATTTATAGAATTTTTTTTTATTTTTTTATTTTTTTTTAAGTTGTATGGGTGGGTTTTTAATACATAAAATAAAAAAATCATAATAAAGTTTCTTAATAGTTTATTAGAAATAATGCAGACAATTAAAATCCCCATCAATTCCAATACAAATAGAGTACAAAGCTCAGAACTAAATTATTCCAGGATGTCGTAATGGTTAGTTAATTCGACAATGGTTAATCAATTCGACACACGTCCCCGGATAGGGGACGCAACAGGGATTAAATTGATAGGAATAGTACTAGTTAAGACACCACTCGTATAGGGTGTCACAGCACATTGCTCCGTGCACGCGCAGTGCCCCAACTTGGGAGTAAGAGGACCGACCAAGCTGCTTTTTCCATCTCCCGGTTCCTAAAATCAATTCAGTTTGGTGTATCAGAGTTTGGTCTGTCACTGTGAAGGCAGTCGAAGGTACCCGGCCTAAATTTTTTTTTCACAAAAGGCAATCCCACCCTGATATGGGACGTAACAGGGATTAAACTGATGAGAATAGTACTACAGAAAAAAGCACTCATATCGGGTGTGACAGTAAATTGCACGTGCAGACGCAGTGACCGTGGGTTCAAACAAAGGGGAGGGAGCCAGTGCAACACGCCAGACCTGCAGGGTATGACGAAGTGAGGTCACAGTTATGGGCAATCGAGGGTACTCACTATATTTGCGGAACCCTGGGCAGGCGCGTGGCAGTGAAGGAGAGGTAGACACAGTTCCTCTGGGGCACGCTCTGTAGATAGGGACCAGGCCTGATGGTAGTTGAGGTGCCCTGGATGTTACAGGTATTTTGTGTGCCTGGGGCAAGGTCCCTGTGGTATTCGTGACGCCAGTGCCTTTGGACGGTGGCACGCCGGTTGGTGGTTGGAATGATGAAGGTACACAAGTATGCAGTGAACCAAACGTAAACTTTACTGGACAATCCAACTTTGTACAGCAGGGAGTAGCACAGTCTCTGTATCACAGTTCCACAAAAGGGGCTTATTCACAAATATGGCAGGCAATAGTCATGCAAGTTACACTGAGGGTAAATTCCACAAGCACTCAGCAGCAGGTTGTACTTTTCCTAGAATCACTGTACACTGTCCTTTTATAGAACTCCCACTCTGGCTTGATAACTCCCAAGGCCCGGATGCCTAAAAGGGTGGCTTATATCCTTGGTTACCTCCTTCCTCAGGTATTATACTGCTTGCTATGATTCCTAAGATCTTCTGCCTATCAGGGTCACTTCACTTACCCTGGGACGCCTCCTCTTATCAGGTAAATAACTGTAAGTTTCTCCCAGGAGGTTGGATCCTACAACTGGGGTGTCTCTACTGAGCTGATCCTAGCCTCAGGAGCTTCAGGTGGACGAGCTGACTCCTCTAGTCCCCTGGAATGAACTAACACTTCCCTGTCTGGGCCTTCCTATATGTAACTAGGGCTCTCCAGCTCCCTCTAACGTCTGGGAGGCTAAACTACACCCTGACAGGCCTGACACCCAGATAATACAGGGAAAACAAACACATGACATTTAATGCAATGCAACACATTAACCTGTGCAGTGCCCACCTTTACCTAGTGGGACACTACATACCCCCACGCTATAACGTTGCCCGTCCTCGGCGCAACATGGAGGATCCGCCCATCTGGAACGGTAACCTGAAAGATAGCAGAGAACATACATATGCAATATTCACCACATTAACAATGTAACAGTTATTAAATGCACTGAAAGGAGTGATGACAAGGGGCGTCGTTCTCTTCTCTCAGGATAAGGTGAAGGAACAGGGGCGCTGACCTGGCACAGCGTATCAATAAACCAGGATAGTCCATATAAACTGTAGATAAACATAAGTCCTTGGAGGCTCAAAGAACAACATGAGTCCGTACCCAGGCTTGTAATGGTTAAACAGGGGTTTCCCGTGAGGGGCTACCTGGTCCCATAATGTAGTCCACAAACCTCACAGGACGATGCCCCCTGGTAGAACGGGTAGACCTCCTTACTGGCAGGGATTCTTCCTGCCTGGCTTCAGGAATGTCAGAGGAGCCCATTGCCTCTGGAGCTTCTTCAGGAGGCTGAGGGCTAACAGGAACAGGAGCAGGAACCAATAAATTCAACCAAGGCGTGAGGGCCCAGTGGAGCGGCTCTTTATCATGGATTAAGTTCTCCACAGCCTGCATAGGGTCCATAGGTGGAGCCGGCAACTCTTCCTCAGTAGGCTCAGGTTCCATCTCTTCCGCCGCTGGTTCTCCTTCTATACAGGGCTTGAGGCGGTTCCTGTGAACAACTTGGGGACCTTTTCCTTCCCTGGAGATCTGGTAAATGTGGGCCGCAGCATTAGGTATGGCAGTGATAAGGTAGGGAATCCTTTCCCATTTGCTGTCCAACTTGCTGGTCCGATGGTTGTTTTTCAACCATACCTTGTCTCCCAGAGCCAGGGGTCCCGCATGGGCAGTCTGGTCAAAGTCTTTCTGCTGCCTTTCTCGGACAATCTCCATCCGTTCCTGGACAATCTCCTTAGCATTAAGAAGACGCCTTTGGTGCTCCACTACCCAGTCAGTCTTGGGCAGTGGGTTGATCTCATCCGGCACTTGTACCCCTAGGGAGTGGTCCGCAGGCAATCTCCCTTGTCGGCCGAACATCAAATAGAACGGGGTGTAACCGGTGGAACAGTGGATGGTGTTGTTGTAAGTGTACATAAGCTGCGGCAACAAAGTAGGCCAATCTCCCCTCGTCTCAGGGGGTACTGCTCTCAGCATTTCAATGAGAGTCTTATTCATTTTCTCACAGAGTCCGTTACCTTGCGGATGATAGGCGGTGGTCCGGACCTTCTGGCAGTTGTGTAGCAGGCACATCTCATGGAACAGCTGTGACTCAAATGCGGACCCTTGATCGGTGAGGATCCTTTCTGGGCAACCGTAGGGCAGCAGGAAATGCTTCCAGAACGCCTCCGCTGTGGTCTTTGCTGTCAGGTCTTTCACTGGCACTGCTATGACAAACTTAGTGAAGTGATCAATTATAGTCATGGCATATGTATACCCTGAGCGACTCGGCTCTAACTTTACATGATCAATGGCAACAAGTTCTAAAGGAGCCTTACTTACGATGGGATGGAGAGGCGCCCTCTGGTCATGGCGTTCAGTTCGCCCCACAGCACAGGCAGTGCATTCTCGGCACCATTTCTCAATATCTTCTCTCATCCCGATCCAATAGAATCTTCTGCGAATGGTGGCCTCAGTCTTTTGCACACCGAAGTGTCCGGACTGGTTGTGGTACATATCCAGCACCAGGCTGGCATCCCGACGTGGCAGGAGAATTTGATACACTCTATCATAGGACACTGGATCCAGACTCCTTCTGAGCAACAGGCCCTTTTGAAGGAATAGTTGATGGTGATGTCTCCACAGTCTCACTAGCTCTGGGTCTGCACTCTTCCTGCGGATCCTCTCAGGGACTTTTCCACTAGTAAGGAAGTCGAGCAGTTCACCGAGGACTCTACTTTCGGACTGGAGTTTAATCCATCTTTCTTGATCACCTCTGGACTCAGGACCATCTGATGAGGAAGGATCAGCAGCAGGGGAATCTCCAGCACGTATATTATCCTGCTGGGTAAATTTATTATAGAACGCTGGCATCTCCACCTCTTCCCAGGCATCTTTCGGTTCATCTGAGGCTTCTGTAGTGGGGAGTCGTGACAGAGCATCAGCGTTCTCATTGGAGCGGCCTGCCCGGTACTTCACAGTAAAATCATAGTTGGCCAGGCGGGAGGCCCATCTTTGCTCCAGTGCCCCTAATTTGGCTGTATTCAGATGCGCCAGGGGATTATTATCTGTGAAGGCAACAAACGGTGTGGCAGCGAGATAGTCCTTAAACTTTTCAGTCACAGCCCACACTAAGGCAAGGAACTCCAGCTTGAAAGTAATTCTGGTCGTTCTTCTCAGCTCCCTTCAGGGATCGGCTGGCGTAGGCAATCACCCTTTCTTTGTTATCTTGCACTTGAGCCAACACGGCCCCCAGGCCTCTTTTACTGGCATCTGTGTAGAGGTGGAATGGCTTCTGATAATCTGGGTAACCCAGAACAGGGGGTTCAGTCAACTTCTTCTTTAGGAGTTGGAAGGCAATCTCCCGCTCTTCATTCCATTCAACAGGAATAGGAGTCTTTGGGCTCTTTTTTGGATGCCCCCTCAAGAGTTCCTGGATGGGATCCGCAATTTGTGCGAAATGCGGGATGAATCGCCTATAGTACCCTGCAAAACTGAGAAAGCTTCTCACCTCTTTCACGGTCGTAGGAGTAGGCCAGTTACGGACAGCAGCAAGTTTGTCAGGGTCAGGCTGTACTCCTTCGGCACTGACAATGTGCCCGAGATATCTGACGGCTGGTTTCAGCAGGTGGCACTTGGATGGCTTGATTTTGAGGCCATATTTAGAAAGAACTTGAAACACCTCACCCAGGTGCTTTAGATGGTCCTCATACGTCTTGGAGTATATAATGACGTCATCCAGGTATAATAGCACCGTCTCAAAATTCCTATGGCCTAAACAACGTTCCATCAGCCTCTGGAACGTTCCTGGAGCATTACACAGTCCAAATGGCATATAATTAAATTCAAACAGGCCCATAGGTGTAGTGAAAGCAGTCTTTTCTCGATCTTCTGGGGCCATGGGTACCTGCCAGTACCCACTGGTTAAGTCCAAGGTGGAGAAATAGGCTGATGACCCCAGGGCAGTCAAGGACTCCTCAATGCGTGGCAATGGATATGCATCTTTGTGGGTGATTTGATTAATTTTCCTGTAATCCACGCAGAACCTTATGCCGCCATCTTTTTTTCGAACAAGTACTAGGGGCGCAGCCCAGGGACTATGGCTGTCCCGGATTATATTAGAGTCTTTCATCTCTTGTATCATCTCTTTCACAGACTGATAGGTAGTAGGTGGTATGGGTCTGTGCCTCTCCTTAATAGGAGGGTGAGAGCCAGTGGGTATGGTATGTTTGATCACACTGACCTCTCCATAGTCTGTGGAGTGTTTGCTGAAAGCCTGGTGGTGCTCCTTCACCAGCTTCAGGACCCCCTCTATTTGCTCCTTTGGGGTGGATTTGTTCCCCACATGTAGTTCTTCCCACCAGGATGCCGTAGGGGTGCTGCTGTTCTGCGCGGTCTGGAACGCCTCCGTGGCAGGCAGACGGATCACATCCTGGAAAGACACTTGGAAAAGCTGAGCAACGGGGCAATGCTTAAGGAGAGTAACGGGATGATCACCAAAGTTAATTAAACGAACAGGCACTTTACCTTGAGACACGGTCACCATGCTCTTGGCTGTCCGTACGAAAGGATGATCCTTAATAGGAATAGGTTCCACTAGGGCTTGATACTCCTGGCCCTGGATCCCTAATACAGCACGGCACCACAGTATGATCTGGGAATTTGGAGGCAAAATCACCGGCCGGTTATCCCGGATCCGGACAGTGCAAATTTCTCCTTTCTTGTTGGCGAACCTTTGTTGAGCGCACAGCACGCTAATAGTTTTCTGAATAACTCTTCTGGAAGCAGGTGAGGCGGATGATATGGTTTGGTTCAATGCTTCAAGCACTTCGGAGTAACAATTTTTAAGAACATTAGTCCCTAAGATCACAGGGTGTCCTCCTTTATCTCCGGCTTGTACCACGATCACGCCTTGCTGTGGCAGGGTGGCTTCTCCCACCTGAAGAGTAGGTTCCCAATACCCATGCACCTTCACTGGCTTACCGTTGCTAGCGATGATATCTAGCCAGGACTCTGGTGGCTGGGTGAGGAGACTTGGATCCCAGAACTTGTCAAAGGCAGGCCGTTGAATGGTGGTGACCTGTGACCCAGTGTCCAACAGGGCTTCAAAGGGTATCCCGTTGATACATATATTAATTTTCGGACGGGATCCTACATACTTAGGCATCCAGCTTGGATCCTTTGGACCTACTGTTCTACCTCCCGAGGGGCGGTCCTCTGCCTCAGGGGTTGCCCGTTGTAACTGCCAGCACATTGATTCAGTATGTCCATATTTCTTGCAGTGGTGGCAGACAGGCTGCTTCCTGCTTCTGGGCCGGTACTTCGGTCGCCCATCAGGCTCTTTTGGATATACATCTCCATATGCAGGCGGGAGTCTTGGAGGAAAAGGACCTTCATCTTCTAGTAACAATGGTCTCTCCCACTCCTCTATTTTCTTGCACACCTTCTCTAAGCTTAGAGTAAGATGGTTCACCTGCTCCATTAATGCTGCCACTACATCCGTGACTGGAGCTTGGGTGGCTTGACCGACTCCTGCAGACCCCACATTAACAGTCTTTGGCTGACAAGCCTGGGGTTCAGGGAAGGTTGCTGGCCCTGGAGCAGGGTTCTGGCCTAGTATGCTGATGGCCAATTCTTTAAAATCCAAGAATGTACAGTGAGGGTGTTGAGCTGACAACATCCGTAGCTGGCCCTTTAAATGTTCAGTACTTATGCCTGCAATAAATTGCTCTCTAAGAGTCCGGTCCTGGTCCTCAGCTTCTTTAGGATCCACTTGGACTACAGCTCTCAGCGTCTCCTGTAAGGACAGGGCAAAATCACGGAGCGACTCTCCAGGCTGCTGCTTTCTGCTGAAGAAACGCATTTTAACTTCTGACACCGTTCTGGCTTCAAATGTGGTGCCCAACCGTTCAAAGATCTGTTCCAGGCTATTTTTCTCAGAATGGGGCCATGACATTACTTCCCTGCGGGCGGCCCCTTCTAACTGAGCTAAGAGGATCTCCATTTGCTGCTCAGCATTGATGGGATAAAGCCGGAACAAAGCCAGTATCTGTTCCCTAAAGTCTTTTAACTTGTGGGCTTCCCCTGAATAACGTGGGAACCAGGGGGCCCCGAAATAGTACGGCATGGTTAGCGGCATCAGGCTGGGCGGTGCCGCGGCGGCAGGGGCCCTAGAGTCGGCTGCGGATGCTTCGGCAGGCACGACTGGGGCTTCCTGTCCGATTTCCTCAGCTGCGGACATGGCGTTGCTATGTGGGTATGGCCCTTTAAACGTGGTGGAGAAGCCGGCAAAAGTTTTTGAAGTCGGTACTTACTCCGGTGGTGCTCGCTCCAAGTCTCGCGAGATGCGCAGCTCCGGGTGTCGGAACGTCCTGCGTACCGCGTCAGCAGGTGGGCGCGGCCTCTCGTAGCTCCGGGACTCAGGTAGGCGGGGTTCTTCTTCCTGGTTGGCTGGCCTGATGGTAGTTGAGGTGCCCTGGATGTTACAGGTATTTTGTGTGCCTGGGGCAAGGTCCCTGTGGTATTCGTGACGCCAGTGCCTTTGGACGGTGGCACGCCGGTTGGTGGTTGGAATGATGAAGGTACACAAGTATGCAGTGAACCAAACGTAAACTTTACTGGACAATCCAACTTTGTACAGCAGGGAGTAGCACAGTCTCTGTATCACAGTTCCACAAAAGGGGCTTATTCACAAGTATGGCAGGCAATAGTCATGCAAGTTACACTGAGGGTAAATTCCACAAGCACTCAGCAGCAGGTTGTACTTTTCCTAGAATCACTGTACACTGTCCTTTATAGAACTCCCACTCTGGCTTGATAACTCCCAAGGCCCGGATGCCTAAAAGGGTGGCTTATATCCTTGGTTACCTCCTTCCTCAGGTATTATACTGCTTGCTATGATTCCTAAGATCTTCTGCCTATCAGGGTCACTTCACTTACCCTGGGACGCCTCCTCTTATCAGGTAAATAACTGTAAGTTTCTCCCAGGAGGTTGGATCCTACAACTGGGGTGTCTCTACTGAGCTGATCCTAGCCTCAGGAGCTTCAGGTGGACGAGCTGACTCCTCTAGTCCCCTGGAATGAACTAACACTTCCCTGTCTGGGCCTTCCTATATGTAACTAGGGCTCTCCAGCTCCCTCTAACGTCTGGGAGGCTAAACTACACCCTGACAGGCCTGACACCCAGATAATACAGGGAAAACAAACACATGACATTTAATGCAATGCAACACATTAACCTGTGCAGTGCCCACCTTTACCTGGTGGGACACTACACCAGCAATTTTTTAACCATCTCCCCGTTTGAAAAATCCATTTAATAAATGGACCCCAGATTGGGGACGTAACAGGGATTAAACTGATGAGAAGAGAGAACTACAGGAAATACCACTTATATCGGGTGTGACAGCAAATTGCACGGCACAGACGCAGTGACCGTGGCGTGGATTCAAACAAAGGGGAGGGAGCCAGCGTTTTTTTAACCATCTCCCTAATCGAAAAATCTATTCAATTCACCTTTCGGGGACCCTTGGTGTTGTACGTGGCTGGGTGGAGGAAGAAACCTTCAATGACATCAACGGGACATGGCTAGCTTGGTATCCAACCTTGTGCAAATGGGAAGTTTGCGGTTGGGCAAATGGACTGTTTGCGGTGCATTAAAAGGGGAGTTTGGTCTGTCACTGTCTGTGAAGCGGGCGTAACCCTTACACTACCTGATCGATACAACATCATACCTGATCGTATACACACACTGGATGTTTTAAACCACGTTGTTAAAAAAAAATATTGGATTGTTAGGTGATTTATGCCCTTTATGGAATAAAATCCAACTCTGCGTCAACTATGTAATTTTTCATGGGAGTTTTGCCATGGATACCCCTCCGGCATGCCACAGTCCAGGTGTTAGTCCCCTTGAAACAACTTTTCCATCACTATTGTGGCCAGAAAGAGTCCCTGTGGGTTTTAAAATTTGCCTGCCTATAGAAGTCAATGGCGGTTCGCACGTTCGCAAACATTTGTAGAAATTTGCATTTGCCGTTCGCGAACGGAAAATTTTATGTTCGCGACATCTCTACTCTTCACCCCTGCCCTCCTTGCCGGTCTGCACACTGCAGAAAGCCCCAGCAGTTGGCACCTGTGTTTTGTCATCATCAGAGACGTGCTGCGGTGGTCCTCCCATGTTCTCATCCTGAAACATAAGTGGTTGGGCATCGGTGCACTCAATCTCTTCCACTTCTGGGGCAGGGCTATGTGGATGGCCCATGGAAACCCTGCTAGCAGAGTCATCAAAAAGCAGAAGAGACTGCTGCATGACTTGGGGCTCAGACTGCTTGGCTGATTTGCAAGGGGGTGAGGTGAAAGACTGATGTACATCGGCTGCAGCCAACTCTGATCTTTCAGCAGGAGACTGGGTGGGAGACAACATGAAGAAACTGAAGGCACTGTCAGCCACCCAATCTACTATCGTCTGTACTTGTTCTGGCCTCACCATTCGTAGAGCAGCATTAGGCCCGACCAAATACAGGTTCTGTTGCCTACTCGCACCTGATGAAGGTGTTTTACTTGGGCGTGTAGCTGGCACAGATCGACCACGTCCTCTCCCTGCAACAGGAGCTCCACCAGGAGCACCACGACCTGGGCCACGTCCCTTATTTGACGCTCTCCTCATTCTTTGCGTTCACCAACCACACTAACAGATAGTTTATGTCAGGCGACAATGTAACGGCCAATAGTCAACAATTAAGTTCACTGACAGTAAGGAAGTGCCAGTGTCATAAAGAGGAAACATTTCTTGAGGTCACACAACAGTGTGACAGGCGAATTTAATACATTTACTTCACGGTCACAAAAAATGTCAACCAACAATGTAATAGCAGTATTAACTGGTTTTATTGGACTGTCAGAAATGCAGCGCAAGCCAAAAAATGTACCGACAATGTAACAGCAGTATTTACTGGTCAGATATGCAGTGCCGGTGTCAGAAAAAGAAAAAAAAATCTCTTTAGGTCACACAAATATGTGACAGACTAATGTAATTGAATTATTTTCACCGGCAGGTATGCACTGCAGGCCACAGGGGTACTTGACCACCAAAAAAAGGGAATTTGTCCCCCTGGAATCTAACAGATGGATTTAATGAATAGATTTTCCCTGTCAGATATTCAGCACAGTGGTACTTCATAGAATAGAATATGAATATGTCCCCCCCCGGGGCCCTGAAGTCACAGACGGATTACCTATATTATTTACCCTTCCCCTGGCACATATGTAGTGCAGGTGTCCTTAAAAAATGGCTAGATGTCACCCACTGAGCTACCAGAACAGGATTAAATGTTACATATAGGTTACAAAAAACATAGACATACAAATAAATGGTCTATGAATGTACTATGTAAAAAGACCCACTCAGTGTACATAAATACACCAAACACCGAAAATGAACGTAGATTAAACAGGTATATCATCAAAAAATAAATCCTTTATTGAATATAAATAACATATAGAAATGAGAACATGATACGACAGATAAAAAAATGACTACACCTGAGGAGGTAACCATGGATATGGAGTTTTAGTTGTTATCATGCACTTGCACTTTGCTGTGTTGCCTGTGACCACTTATTGATGTGGTGATCTATCTTTTACTACATTGTTTACATGCATTTGCACTTTAACATCCCTTTGGATGTTATATGTCTTTATATATACATATCAATTGGGGGTCACGGATTTATACACAGCATTAAGTCAGCTACTTTACTTTTTTGTCTCCATTCCTCTATTCCACTCCCTTCTTCTCTTTGGCCTCTTTCACACGGGCGTTGTGGGAAAATGTGCGGGTGCGTTGCGGGAACACACGCAATTTTTCCGCGCGAGTGCAAAACATTGTAATGCGTTTTGCACTCGCGTGAGAAAAATCGCACGTGTTTGGTACCCAAACCCGAATTTCGTCACAGAAGTTCGGGCTTGGGATCGGTGTTCTGTAGATTGTATTATTTTCCCTTATAACATGGTTATAAGGGAAAATAATAGCATTCTGAATACAGAATGCATAGTACAATAGCGCTGGAGGGGTTAAAAAAAATAATATTAATAATTTAACTCACCTTAGTCCAGTTGATCGCGCAGCCCGGCATCTCTTCTGTCTCCTTTGCTGAACAGGACCTGTGGTGACGTCACTCCGGTCATCACATGATCCATCACCATGGTAAAAGATCATGTGATGGATCATGTGATGACCGGAGTGACGTCACCACACGTCCGGTTCCTGCAATGAATGCTCACCACAGGTCCTGTTCAGCAAAGGAGACAGACGAGAAGCCAGGCTGCGCGATCAACTGGACTAAGGTGAGTTACATTATTTTAAAAAAAAAATTAACCCCTCCAGCGCTATTGTACTATGCATTCTGTATTCAGAATGCTATTATTTTCCCTTATAACCATGTTATAAGGGAAAATAATAATGATCGGGTTTCCATCCCGATCGTCTCCTAGCAACCGTGCGTGAAAATCGCACCGCATTCGCACTTGCTTGTGGATGCTTGCGATTTTCACGCAACCCCATTCACTTCTATGGGGCCTGCGTGAAAAACACACAAAGAGGAGCATGCTGCGATTTTCACGCAACGCACAAGTGATGCGTGAAAATCACTGCTCGTGTGCACAGCCCCATAGAAATGAATGGGTCGGGATTCAGTGCGGGTGCAATGCGTTCAACTCACGCATCGCATCCGCGCGGAATACTCGCCCGTGTGAAAGGGGCCTTTGACATACCTTCTCAGGTGTAGTCATTTTTTTATCTGTCGTATCATGTTCTCATTTATATACCGTATGTTATTTATATTCAATAAAGGATTTATTTTTTGATGATATACCCGTTTAATCTCAGTTCATTTTCGGTGTTCAGAACAGGATTAAAGTAATGTCCCTGGCACACATGCACTGCACTTGCAAAAATGGTCGCCGATGCCCACCTAACACACAGACTGATTAAAGCTTATTTCTCTGTGGCACTGAGCTCAGGGGTACAAAAATGTAGCATAGTGTTGCACATATGCTGAAAGTATGGTCAATAATTCCAATGTGGGAAGGGAGCGGCTGGGTGAAGACAGAAGTGATTTTATTGAACATGTTCTGGAATGAACAAACACATCACCTTCAGTATATGGGGATCCAGGAAATGTAGCAGTAAATCCTGTCCTCCTACATTAATACACATCTCTATATTCAATAATACATTCTCAATAACAGGTATAACTTTCCTATAAGAGACATTAAACCATTCACATGAGACTTGCTCTCGGATTATTTAATCTGCATCACAGTAAACCAATAGTGCAGTATAATATCATAGAGTGACATCAGCTTCTATAGTAATCATTACATATTAGTACCATGTGAAACCTCACTGTACTTCACTAGCACTTGTGCATATTTTATTTACTCACACTGCATCACCAGCAGCCTTAGGCCTCTTTCACACTTGCGTTGTCCGGATCCGGCGTGTACTCCACTTGCCGGAATTACACGCCGGATCCGGAAAAACGCAAGTGTACTGAAAGCATTTGAAGACAGATCCGTCTTCAAAATGCTTTCAGTGTTACTATGGCAGCCAGGACGCTATTAAAGTCCTGGTTGCCATAGTAGGAGCGGGGGAGCGGTATACTTACAGTCCGTGCGGCTCCTGGGGCGCTCCAGAATGACATCAGAGCGCCCCATGCGCATGGATGACGTGCCATGCGATCACGTCATCCATGCGCGTGGGGCGCCCTGACGTCACTCTGGAGCGCCCCGGGAGCCGCACGGACGGTAAGTATACTGCTCCCCACTACACTTTACCATGGCTGCCAGGACTTTAGCGTCCCGGCAGCCATGGTAACCACTCTAAAAAAGCTAAACGTCGGATCCGGCAATGCGCCGAAACGACGTTTAGCTTAAGGCCGGATCCGGATCAACGCCTTTCAATGGGCATTAATTCCGGATCCAGCCTTGCGGCAAGTCTTCAGGATTTTTAGCCGGAGCAAAAAGCGCAGCATGCTGCGGTATTTTCTCCGGCCAAAAAACGTTCCGTTCCGGAACTGAAGACATCCTGGTGCATCCTGAACGGATTTCACTCCATTCAGAATGCATTAGGATAAAACTGATCAGGATTCTTCCGGCATAGAGCCCCGACGACGGAACTCTGTGCCGGAAGACAAGAACGCAAGTGTGAAAGAGCCCTTACCTGGAATGAACAAACACATAACTTTCAATATGGGGATACAGAAAATGTAGCAGTAAATCCTGTCCTCCCATAAACCAAGATCTGCGTTATTCAGTTCCCCTTTGCTGTTTGTAGCTCTGCTATTCTAGCTTTCGCTCTGATGCCATCTACTGGTGGTTAATAGCAATGTCATGAATTTAATATAATACAGACATACTTCTGGATTGTTGAAGCTAGAAATTATAAAGATATCAGTTTATTCTTATGAGGTGCCTATTTTTTTTACATCTCTTACACTAGCACCCACAACAATAATCACTGTAGTTTGCAGATTTAACACCAAGAACACCAGAATTGTTTCCTAATCCCTCCCTCACAGCTGCAACCTCTCCTCACACTAGTAAGAGCAGAGTGACGTGCAGCGCTACATGACTCGAGCTTATATAGAGGCTGGGTCACATGCTGCACTGGCCAATCACAGACATGCCATTAGTAAGCATGGCTGTGATGGCTTCTAAGGGCACAGAGTTAAACGCTTGTTGATTGGCTGCCCTGCAGCTTTTCAACACGCGCCATTAAATCGCTGAACACCGAACTCAAACCCGCACTTTTAGGCCTCATGCACACGACCGTTGTGTGCATCCGTGGCCGTTGTGCCGTTTTCCATTTTTTTTTCGCAGACCCATTGACTTTCAATGGGTCCGTGGAAAAATCGGAAAATGCACAGTTTTGCAGCCGAGGCCGTGATCCGTGTATCCTGTCTATCAAAAAAATATGACCTGTCCTATTTTTTTGACGGACAACGGTTCACGGACCCATTCAAGTCAATGGGTCCGTGAAAGAACACGGATGCACACAAGATTGGCATCCGTGTCCGTGATCCGTGGCCGTAGGTTGCTTTCATACAGACGGATCCGAAGATCCGTCTGCATAAAAGCTTTTTCTGATCTAAGTTTTCACTTCGTGAAAACTCATTTCCGACAGTATATTCTAACACAGAAGCGTTCCCATGGTGATGGGGACGCTTCTAGTTAGAATACACTGCAAACTTTGTACAAGACTGCCCCCTGCTGCCTGGCAGCACCCGATCTCTTACAGGGGGATATGATAGCACAATTAACCCCTTCAGGTGCGGCACCTAAAAGGGGTTAATTGTACTATCATATTCCCCTGTAAGAGATCAGGGCTGCCAGGCAGCAGGGGGCAGACCCCCCCTCCCCTCCCCAGTTTGAATATCGTTGGTGGCACAGTGTGCGCCCACCATCGCCCCCCCCTCCCTCCCTCTATTGTAATAAATCGTTGGTGGCACAGTGTGCCAACCACCATCGGCCCCCCCTCCCTCTATAGCAGTAACAACATTGGTGGCAGTGTGCGGCCTCCCATTTTCCCCCCCCCCCCCCATCATTGGTGGCAGCGGAGTTCCGATCGGAGTCCCAGTTTAATCGCTGGGGCTCCGATCGGTAACCATGGCAACCAGGAAGCTACTGCAGCCCTGGTTGCCATGGTTACTTAGCAATAGTACAACAGTAGAAGATTCATACTTACCTGCTTGCTGCTGCGATGTCTGTGACCGGCCGGGAGCTCCTCCTACTGGTAAGTGACAGTTCTTTAGCAATGCGCCGCACAGACCTTTCACTTACCAGTAGGTGGAGCTCCCGGCCGTTCACAGACATCGCAGCAGCAAGCAGGTAAGTATGAATCTTCTACTGTTGTACTATTGCTAAGTAACCATGGCAACCAGGACTGCAGTAGCGTCCTGGTTGCCATGGTTACCGATCGGAGCCCCAGCGATTAAACTGGGACTCTGATCGGAACTCCGCTGCCACCAATGATGGGGGGGGGATGGGAGACCGCACACTGCCACCAATGTTGTTACTGCTATAGAGGGAGGGGGGGGCCGATGGTGGTTGGCACACTGTGCCACCAACGATTTAATACAATAGAGGGAGGGAGGGGGGGCGATGGTGGGCGCACACTGTGCCACCAACGATTTATTACAATAGAGGGAGGGAGGGGGGGCGATGGTGGGCGCACACTGTGCCACCAACGATTTCTAACATTAGAGGGAGGAAGGGGGGGCCCGATGGGGGGCGCACACTGTGCCACCAACGATATTCAAACTGGGGAGGGGGGGGGGTCTGCCCCCTGCTGCCTGGCAGCCCTGATCTCTTACAGGGGAATATGATAGTACAATTGACCCCTTTAGGTGCCGCACCTGAAGGGGTTAATTGTGCTATCATATCCCCCTGTAAGAGATCGGGTGCTGCCAGGCAGCAGGGGGCAGTCTTGTACAAAGTTTGTAGTGTATTCTAACCTGAAGCGTCCCCATCACCATGGGAACGCCTCTGTGTTAGAATATACTGTCGGATCTGAGGTTCACGAAGTAGCTCATATCCGACAGTATATTCTAACATAGAGGCGTTCCCATGGTGATGGGGACGCTTCAAGTTAAAATATACCATCGGATTGGAGAAAACTCCAATCCGATGGTATAAAAGAACTCCAGACTTTACATTGAAAGTCAATGGGGACGGATCCGTTTGAAATGGCACCATATTGTGTCAACATCAAACGGATCCGTCCCCATTGACTTGCATTGTAATTCAGGACGGATCCGTTTGGCTCCGCACGGCCAGGCGGACACCAAAACGACTTTTTTTTCATGTCCGTGGATCCTCCAAAAATCAAGGAAGACCCACGGATGAAAAAACGGTCACGGATCACGGACCTACGGACCCCGTTTTTGCGGACCGTGAAAATAAACTGTCGTGTGCATGAGGCCTTACTGAAATGTTCGGGTCCGGGTTAAAAAAATCATAAAGTTCGGGTTCGCTCAACCCTAGCACTGACTGATTCATGCACATAACAAAACACAAGGTGCATATTAAAATATATAACACTATGTATGAGGCGGCTGGGGCCAAGGTGTCATTATACTCTATGGGGCCAGAAGGTGACATTATATTGCATGGGGACACAAAGACATTATAGTGTACGAGGCGGCTGGGGACAAGGTGACATTATACTGCATGGGGTGGGCCAAACTGTGACATTAGACTGCATACGGTGGGCCAAATGGTGACATTAGACTGCATGGGGTGGGCCAAATGGTGACATTATACTGCATACGGTGGGCCAAACTGTGACATTAGACTGCATACGGTGGGCCAAATGGTGACATTAGACTGCATGGGGTGGGCCAAATGGTGACATTATACTGCATACGGTGGGCCAAATGGTGAGATTAGACTGCATGGGGTGGGCCAAATGGTGACATTATACTGCATGGGGCAACAATCCCCCCCCATACAATATATATTCAGTGTCTGCATGACATAAATAGCTGAGGACTTGCTGGGCTCTGTAGTGCACTTAAGGCCATAGGTTGCTTCTTTAACTAACTTATTGTATGATTAAAACCCAAAGCATCACCTACCTCAGTGACAACCTCATGACAGCAGCTAGGGCCCACACAGCACACAGGGTCATCCATTGCAGGTCATCACCAGCCCGAGTAATGTACAGCAAGCCACACTAACCTGAAACCACTGCACTAAGCCCCGCCCCAACCCATTTATAGCCAATCAGCATTTGTCTTACCACTAACCAATCAGCGGGCCTGTTATAACTGCTCTCACATCAGGTATACATGAAATAAGCACTGGGATTGGCTGGGAGCAGCTGCCTGAGGGATTGTCATACTGGTATGGAGATTGCAGACTCCTGCATTTCTGTTTGTCTGTATTGCCGCAGCCCAGCAAACAATCATCCAGGGCCCGGTCCTGGGCCGCGGACCGGTGGTTGGGGACTACTGCACTAAAGGAATCTGCACTGTCGCATTTACAATCAGTAAATTTGCACACAGATACAACAGGTGTTTCGGAAGGTATTAGGCCAGGTCTCAGCTCTCTAGGATGTACCGTTCCTGAGATATTCTCAAAATATGCATTAGCCAATAGAAGCTTGGTCACATGACCCTTATCAGCCAATAGAAGCTCGCAGGTCGTCCAGCCTCCACATACACAGTTTTACTCCAGGTTTCCATAACAACCCAGCCATTTATTTTCACTGCTGTAGGAGAGCTTTAACGTATCGGTACGGCATGGTTCTCGAGTCCTTAAGGACCCATGACGTACCGGTACATCATGTGTTGTTCCGATCACCGCCGCCCGGCGGGTGGTGATCAGAACAAGGTGCCTGCTCAAATCATTGAGCAGGCACCTCGGCTAAATGCCTATGGTTTGCGGTTTTTCTAAGTTGCGGCGGCGGTGGTGCCATCGGGTCCCCATGGGGCTGTGGGGGGGACCCGATGGCATGGAAGGCAGCGCGATGTCTAAGGAAGGCATCGCGCTGGATCTCACAGGCCGGAAGTTGTATGAGTAATACACACAGTATTACTCATACAGCCAATGCATTCCAATACAGAAGTATTGGAGTGCATTGTTAAGGATTAGACCCCCAAAAGTTCAAGTCCCAAAGTGGGACAAAAAATAAAGTGAAAAAAAGTTGAAAAAGTAAAGTTTCCCCCCCAAAAAATTAAAAGTTTCAAGTAAAAATAAACAAAAACGTAATTTTTCCCAAATAAAGTAAAAAAAATTGGTAAAAAAATAGGGGGGGGGGAAAAGTATACATATTAGGTATCGCCGCGTCTGTATCGACAGGCTCTATAAACATATCACATGAACTAACCCCTCAGATTAACACAGTAAAAAAAAAAAAAAACTGTGCTAAATAAACCATTTTTTGTCACCTTACATCACAAAAAGTGTAATAGCAAGCGATCAAAAAGTCACATGCACCACAAAATAGTGCCAATAAAACCGTCATCTCATCCCGCAAAAATCATACCCTACCCAAGGTTATCGCCCAAAAACTAAAAAAAATATTATGGCTCTCAGACTATGGAAACACTAAAACATGATTTTTTTTGCTTCAAAAATTAAATCATTGTGTAAAATTTACATAAATAAAAAAAAGTATACATATTAGGTATTGCCACATCCGTGACAACCTGGTCTATAAAATTACCACATGATCTAACCTGTCAGATGAATGTTGTAAATAACAAAAAATAAAAACTGTGCCAAAACAGCTATTTCTTGTTACCATGCCTCACAAAAAGTGTAATATAGAGCAACTAAAAATCATATTTACCCTAAACTAGTACCAAGAAAACTGCCACCCTATCCCGTAGTTTCTAAAATGGGGTCACTTTTTTGGAGTTTCTACTCTAGGGGTGCATCAAGGGGGGCTTCAAATGGGACATGGTGTAAAAAAAAAAACAGTCCAGCAAAATCTGCCTTCCAAAAAACTTATGGCATTCCTTTCCTTCTGCGCCCTGCCGTGTGCCCGTACAGCAGTTTACGACCACATATGGGGTGTTTCTGTAAACTGCAGAATCAGGGCCATAAATATTGAGTTTTGTTTGGCTGTTAACCCTTGCTTTGTTACTGGGAAAAATGGATTAAAATGGAAAATTTGCCAAAAAATTTAAATTCTGAAATTCCATCTCCATTTGCCAATAACACTTGTGGAACACCTAAAGGGTTAACAACGTTTGTAAAATGTGTTTTGAATACCTTGAGGGGTGTAGTTTCTTAGATGGGGTCTTTTTTATGGAGTTTCTACTCTAGGGGTGCATCAGGGGGGCTTCAAATGGGATATGGTGTAAAAAAAAACAGTCCAGCAAAATCTGCCTTCCAAAAACCGTATGGCATTCCTTTCCTTCTGCGCCCTGCCGTGTGCCCGTTCAGCGGTTTACGACCACATATGAGGTGTTTCTGTAAACTACAGAATCAGGGCCATAAATATTGAGTTTGGTTTGGCTGTTAACCCTTGCTTTGTAACTAGAAAAAAATTATTAAAATGGAAAATCTGCCAAAAAAGTGAAATTTTGAAATTGTATCTCTATTTTTCATTAATTCTTGTGGAACACCTAAAGGGTTAACAAAGTTAGTAAAATCAGTTTTGAATACCTTGAGGGGTGTAATTTATAGAATGGGGTAATTTTTGGGTGGTTTCTATTATGTAAGCCTCGCAAAGTGACTTCAGACCTGAACTGGTCCCTAAAAATTGGGTTTTTGAAAATTTCTGAAAAATTTCAAGATTTGCTTCTAAACTTCTAAGCCTTGTAACATCCCCAAAAAATAAAATATCATTCCCAAAATGATCCAAACATGAAATAGACATATGGGGAATGTAAAGCAATAACTATTTTTGGAGGTTTTACTATGTATTATAGAAGTAGAGAAATTGAAACTTGGAAATTTGCAATTTTTTACAAATTTGGGGTAAATTTGTTATTTTTTTATAAATAAAAATGAATTTTTTTTTACTTCATTTTACCAGTGTCATGAAGTACAATATGTGACGAAAAAACAATCTCAGAATAGCCTGGATATGTCAAAGCGTTTTAAAGTTATCAGCACTTAAAGTGACACTGGTCAGATTTGCAAAAAATGGCCAAGTCCTTAAGGTGAAATAGGGCTGAGTCCTTAAGGGGTTAAAGGAAATCTGTCACCAGGATAATCGCTATTGAAGTAAAGCCATGGCCTAATAGCACTTAGTACCTTATTTCAAGATGTGCCTTTGTTCCAGCAATTGATATTTTTATCCTCTGAAAATCCAGTTTATTTGGTATGCAAATGAGCCAGTAAGGTGCCCAGAGGGACGTCATTCTTGCAGGAAGGAGCCCAGACACACACCCTGCCACAATGTGTCCACCCTCAAAAGACTTAAAACCCCGCCCCAGGTCCCACTAAGCCACGCCCAGTATCTGGTTAGGCCACGCCCCTCCCACTCCTGAGTCAGCAGGGATTGAAATAAATGAAGGTAAAAATCAACTTCTAGGTTCCTCTAAACCATGCCCCGATCTGGTTAGGCTACGCCCCTCCACTCCTCAGCCGTCGGGGATTGAAAAAATTAAGGTAAAAATCTACTTCTGTCAACTGCAGAGGTGGGAGGGAGGGTGACTTTCTCCCTGCAGCACACACTCACACAGTACAGTGCTGCTGTCTTAGAGTGAGCTGTTCAAAAGGACAAGCTCCAATCCAGTAAAGGCCATTGTTAAGGGGCCGGGCCCCTAAGGGGGTCACTGTCAAGGGGGTGGTATGCGGTGAAAGTCACTGTTAAAGGGGAAGGCTGCTGTAAAGGTCAAAGTTAAGGGAGTGGGCTGCTGTGGAGGTCCAATCTTAAAGAGGACCTTTCACCGATCCTGACATTGTGTACTAAGTATCTCGACATATACAGCGGCGACAAGGGATCTCACTGCACTTACTATTATCCCTGGGCGCCGCTCCGTTCTCCTGTTATGTCCTCCGGTATGTTCGGGGACTTGATTATAGTAGGCGGAGTCTGCCCTTGTTCTGCGGGCGTCTCCTTTTCCTAGGCTTTAGCTCTGGCCAATTGCATCACAGAGCTCACAGCCTGGGAGGTTTTCTTCTCCCAGGCTGTGAGCTCTCTGCGATGCGATTGGCCAGCGCTACAGCCTAGGAGAAGGAGACGACCGCAGAACAAGGGCAGACTCCGCCTACTATAATCAAGTCCCCGAACATACCGGAGGACATAACAGGAGAACGCAGCGGCGCCCAGGGATAATAGTAAGCGCAGTGAGATCCCTGGGCGCCGCTGTATATGTCATGATACTTAGTTCACAATGTCAGGATCGGTGACAGGTCCTCTTTAAGGGACAGGGCACTGTGGGGGGGGGGGGGTTAGTGTTAAGGGTCGGGTCGGGGGGCTGTGGAGGTCACTGTTATAGTGGATAGTGTTGATATCTTTTAATGACACACACAAACATTAAATGAAATAGATTGAATATACCCGAGCGAAGCCGGGTCCTTCAGCTAGTATCTCTATAAAACTCAAATCAGATTGTACAGTTCCAATGTAACTACATCCCCATCATACTCTCCAGTCTGGTGTGTAGTATCTGTTTAACCATCTTTGAGTCTATTTCAATGTCCCCCCCCTCCTACTCCTCCATCCTTTTCCTCCTTCCCTCTTACAACGACCTCGGATTGATGTCTTGTCTCATCTCCTTTCTCCTGCAGCATTTTGCCCAGACTTAGAAGACCAAGGGGAAGCAGCGGCTGACATATACTTATTTATTGCATTTTGGTTTTGCCTGGTCTCCAAACCAACTCTAGATCTCCTAGAGATGGCCCTTTGGTCCTCTTTTTTCTTCTGAGGCATTATAGGTGTTATACCTACAGATGAGCGAAGTAATTGGAAAATTCCATACGGCTGCTTCGCCGAATTTTACCCAAAAATTCACTTTGCAACAAGTTACTTCATCATGAAGCACATTTTTTTGTAAGTAGTTGGTGCAATGATAGGGAATGTCGATCGCACCGCCCCCCCCCCCCCCCCCATCATTGTGCCCCTCAGATGCTGCGTTCATCACTGATCGTGGCATCTGGCAGCAATAATCCGGTGTAAAAAAACAAATAATAAAAATCATACTTACCTACTTCATTTGAGCGTGATGAGCTGGCCGCCTACATCTTGATTGAAGATCCAGCGCAAAATCTCACGCTGCTCTTGATGACACCATCACGCCACTGGCATTGTGACGTCAAACCTCACCAATTCAAAATGTGGTCAGTCCTTCTAATGCTTGTAACAAGCAGCCTCTTTAAGCTTATTTAAATCCCCTCTCTGGCAGCTTTACAAAACAGCTCCACACTGGCTCCAACTCCTCAGCCGGGGAAACTGGAGCGCCCTATCACACACAGGGACGGAAGCCTGAAGCCAAATCCGCACCGCCACTTCTTCCACTCAACTTCTACTCCTCCTTATCAATGAAGATGTGGCCAGGGCCAGTCACAAACGGCCCCCCTGCCCCCCCTGCCCCCCCCCATGCTATGCCCCTGCAAACAGCTCCCAGGTGAACCGATCGAGCTCCATAGTGTCTCCAATCTACAGCTGTGGCGCTCACAGCCTTCACTCCAGCTCGCGGGAGGGGGCGGAGCTTAGCATCACACATCAGATGCTCCCATGCTCTGCTCTGGAAAATATAGCAAAAAGGGGTTCTTGGTATTGTCTAGTTGTGCATGTTTTATGGCTTCTCCTGGGTGTCTGACCCCCTGCTGTCTGACGCTACAGTCCTGAGCTACTTTGGTCAACCACATTCTTGGGGCTGATTTTCTAAATCGTGATTTTCCTATCTTCTATCTATCACATATCTATCTATCTCCTATCTATCTATCAATCTAATCTATCTCCTATCTATCTATCTATCTATCTATCTATCTATCTATCTCCTATCTATCTATCAATCTAATCTATCTCCTATCTATCTAATATCTAGCTCATATCTATTTATCTTTCTATCTATCTCTCTATTTCTATCTATCTATCTCATATCTATCTAGAAAGTATTTATAATAAACATATTATTGTCTTTCTCGTGTTATTCAGGGAGGATCGGACAACAAAGTCTCCAACATGAATATGTGGATTGGATTTTTGAATGGTCTACTAATATCAGTATACTTCACGCTCGGTTTTATTTTTTTATAAACAAGACAGCGCCTACTGGATTACCCCCAAATGATTCTTGGTCCTGTTGTCAGTATCAACCGTAAGAATACAGAGAATTCAGGAATAAGATCTTCCTCTGCAGAGCATTTCACCTATTGAAGTAGCGGCTTTTACTTCAGAGCTGCTCTTCCTACTGTGAATGTTTATATTAAGTTGAATCCATAATCAATCATTATGGAATTATTCTTGTAAATACTATAGTCACCCGGGTATGAGAAATATCTTGTAGGACCCTATATTAAAACCTAATGCCACCCCCACCCCACCCCATTTATGATGAATTAACTTTTTTTTTTTTTTATGGATTATAATTTTTTACTGTAAAAAAACAAAAGTTGGCCTCCACTTCACCCACCTTACTCAAGTTATGTAAGAGAAAGTGAGACAGGTGTTTCATAACTGTAGAGCTTAGTCTGATCACCAGATCTCTCATTTTATTATATTTACCCTGATCACAGCCCTTCACGACATAATAAAACTGACGGCCAGATCAGTGCACAGGAATTTATACTGTTATCATTGAACTCGATGGAAGCTGTAAAAATACCTATGCACTGAGCTCCCCCTAGTGGTGTATGTGAGAAAATACAGCAGATCTCTGATGGAAACAGGAAAGACAAGCTTCTTGTATTTATTTGGCGAGTTATGTTTTTGGTTTTATTGCATAATGTAAAGATGGTGGTGGAGCTCCTCAGGGTGGAGAGAATCATCTCCTGTAACACCACCATCCCGCACTCCTCCCAACTGTTCAAGAAATTACCAAGTTTCAATAAAGATGAAAAAGTTATCCCGCGACTGTGACTCTATCTTCTTCTTAACATGTCGGATGCAGCACTTGTTAAATGCATGCCCCCAGCGGTCAGTGCAGCGAATGTTCGCCCTAGTGCTCGTTACACAGGGTGTGATACAGCCTGCTCTATCTGACTACAACTCTTGCACTTCTGCCCCCTAAAGGTATGTGATGTGAAAGGCTATGTACACCTTTGGGGGAAATTTTTTTATTATTGTATTGTACTCATTTTGAGCAAAAAACATTATTTTAAATCGGTCTTTATTAAAAATATGACGCCAGCTAAGACCTGTCCTAGGTTGCTAATATAGCTTATATGTTTATACAGCTAGACCTGCCAATAACCTAGTACAGTTCCTATGTGTATGTGCTAAAGACAAAAGCAGAGTTATTAACAGTGACTTCATGTTTGGAGCTCATGTAATAGATATATTTTGTGTTCATGGGAGAAGTAAAGATAATATGCCTTTAAGATTAATTATATAATGTAAGGTAAGCTCAATGACACAGCAGAAACAACAGAAAACATAGAGTTAAACTGTTGTTGCTGGGCAGGAGTCTTGATAAATTACAGCCAGCCTCACACATAGCAAGAGTTTTGATACATCATAGCCAGCCTCACACACAGCCTGTTGGGAAATTCCCCTAGCAGGAGCTGCTAGAATCATTACTCCAGAGGAGAGGAGCTGAACAGACATTTACTCCACTAAGAGCTGTGTTTTATAGAAGCAGAGAGGCCAAAATAGGTATTTAGAACTAGGGATCATCAGATATTGTTTTTTTTAGAGCCGATACTGATAATCTATGAACTTTCAGGCCAATAGCCGATAATTTATACCGATATTTTATATCTCATTTGTAGTCACTGAGGTGGTGGAAATTTGCATTTAGCCCTATTATATTATAAATGTAAATTATAAATTAAGAAAGCCATTAGTTGGTTGTCAATATATAATTTATAATATAATAATTGGAGCTCCAACACTATTGGCGCAGGTGTCATTAGGTCTTGTAATCTTAATTATCTTCCACACACCTGTGTGGGCACTATATAGGGGAGGTGTTTTCTTATGATTCCATATCCTGGAAAGAAGCCAGGTTACTGGCGAAACAGCGTTGGGTCAGGAGGCGGCCGAAAGATCGACACACCACTCAGGGTATGCTCATTTTGTCTTTTCACCAATCCTCAATATTACTACAATTGCCCCCATTGTATCCTGTCCAGGGCCTTGTCGCCATGAGTTTTTTTGGTGTGCTTTTTTCTAGCTTTTATGCTCTTTCCCTGTTCTTTGGTGTGCTGATCTCCCGGCCTCTCCTTAGGTACTGTTCCTTATCCGTGTGTCCCGCCTTTGTGCTGCCTTTTTTTAATCATCATGTATGTATGTATTGTATATTTATAATAAAGCTTTTTTGATTTTCATATAAGCGAAAGTCACGTTCATTTTTTGGCAACATTTGTGGCTCCCTGTGGGTCGTTTTTTTTAGATTATTTCTGTCCGGTTAATGTTGGTTGATGAATATAATTTATAATATACTAGTGCCAAATGCCAATTTTCACAGCATCCCTCCTCCTCTAAAAAATTTTTTAACCCCTATCAGACCTCAGATAAGCCCTTTATTAACCCCATCAGACCTTTATTAACCCCTATCAGACCTCAGATCAGACCTTTTATTAACCCCTATCAGATGAATAAAATAGAAAAATCCTCACCTCTCCTGCGCCGCGGCTCCTCTTCATCTTTGTGTCCAGCGTCTCACTACCCTGTCTTCTCCGGCCTGCGAGCACTATGTCCTGCCACTGTACGGGGTCAGGACAGTGCAGTGCGGGCCCCATCAAAGAAGACCAGGGAGGGTGAGTATCGGAATCGCTTGCTGCGCTTCTTCCCCGCTCTCGGCACCCGATGCATACTAGTGCATGCTTCCATAATGAAAGCGTTGACTAGTATTCACTTTATACGCATTATCGGTATATCGGCAAGGTTAGATGCCGATACCGATAATGTACAAAATCCTGAATATTGGCCAATAATATCGGTACTTTCTATAATCGGTTGATCCCTATTTAGAACAGTTATATAATGCTCCTATTGTTAGTATTGTGATTAGAACTGTATTCTGAACCAGTTATATGTGTGCTTACTTACAGTTCCACCAATTGCAAACTATAAATACCATACAAACAATTGCAATCATTCAAATTCCACATTGCAATCCAAATTGCATACCACCATACAAGATCATACTCAACCAATCTGCAAATAGTTACTGCTAACTGCATACTGCAAACTGCGACCAAATTCAGCAAGTGAGCTATTCGTTAGACCTCAGATATACCTCTCAGAGAGATCATAAAGTGCTTAAATAACTTAAAGTGAGAGTACAGATACTGAAGAGAGAAATATACCCACCATTGTATGTTGAATGACAAGATTGAACAGTTGAACCACCATCTTATGCATACCGCCATTTTATGAATCTTTATGCAACACGTAAATGAAAAAAGGGGAGTTGTCCAGCCTTTCTTTGAGAAGTTCCAATAGCACTTTATTTCGTATCAAATTTTAAAAACATCCAGGTACAGATAATATTGGTCTACGCGTTTCAGGCAACAAAACAGTTACAGCCCTTACAGACCATTGAACAAACATTAAGTCTTCACATTTCTAGGAGGAGAAAATCGCATCTGGACCAATCAAGTGATCATGCGATGACTCTCACCTACTGGGATATATAACAATAAAACACTTTTAAACTTAAAATATTCTTATGATTAATATGGAGAAAACGGGAAATCTAGTGTTCAGTACTGAAGGATCAAATCTAACCTTTTATTTAATCCTAGAGGTTGTCGGCTTTCTAATCTGAAAATCCAAAAGGATTCTCTATTTAAAAGTTTCCTTCTTCTGTCGCCACCTCTTGCTGGTCTATTGACCCTTTCAATGCCTTGCACAAGCATATCCGATGTATCGCCACCATGAACTAACGCAAAATGAAGGCTGGCCGCAGAGACATTGCGGCTTTTATGGTGCGGTACATCAGATACATGCTTTCTTATCCGGGTTTTTATTCAACACGTGTTTTGTACATGGAGTATCTGCTGCGGAGGCGGCAGATTTATATGAAGAAAAGTTGAAGTTAATAAAGAAGTTATTTCAAGCATTTGGTGTGCTCTTTAACCCTACTGTTTCCATAGAACGGCGCTAGAGGAATTACAGAGTAAGAGACAGTCTGGTTAGACTAAAAATTCTTCTAATGCCACAGCGCAAAAGGCACTTCATAGTCCTGTGCCTGCCACACTTATCTCTGCTCTCTGACATTACAAACACTCAGTTCATTCCTTACAGATAAGAATTGCCCTCTTAGTAGTTTAGATATAAGGTTTATAAGGTTTATTAGATGACAAAGTGAAAATACCAGTCACACAACTAGAAAAACAGTTAAAGTATTCGGGTGTTCGGTCCGAACACATCGCGATATTCGTGCGCTCGGTCGAGCACCCGAGTATAATGGAAGTCAATGGGAGACAACCTGCTCTGAAGAGGGGAGGGTGTCTGGTCCATTGAAAAATGTCAGAAAGTGACAGAAACACCACCGAAATGGATTGGGAACAGCATTGGGGCGATGTCTGGATGCATTTTAGACTCCAGGTCGCTGCGGGGAACCATTTTGTCCGCGTTGTATAACACTTTTACAGACTGATCAAAATACGCACAAAAATTGTTCGGAAATATTCATTCCTGTATATTAAATTGTATATAAAGTGCAAGTGCTGCAAAAAATTAGAAGGAAGAGGCACTCCGAAACAGCCCACTAGGTAAAGGTGGGCACTACACAAGGGTTAATATGTCTATTGCATTGATGTAATGTTTACTGTTCATTTCCCTGTATTATCTGGGTGTTAGGCCTGTCAGGGTGTAGTTTAGCCTCCCAGACGCTAGAGGGAGCTGGAGAGCCCTAAGTATATATAGGTAGGCCCAGACAGGGGAGAGGCAGTTCATGCCAGGTGACTAGAAGTGAACATAGTCAGCCTGAAGCTCCTGAGTCTTAGCTCAGTAGAGTCACCCCAGAAGAAGAATCTACCTCCTGGGAGAAACCTGCAGCTTCCCCCACCACAGGAACAGAACAACCAGCTCAGAGAAGTAAGCTGAGAGGCAGAGGTACTTTAAGATAGAAGCAAGGGTCAATACTGGGGGAAGATTTATTTACCAAGGATTAAAGCCAGCATTTGGGCATCCGGGCCTTGGGATCCAGCCAGCTGGAATAGCTGAGGGGATAGAGCAGCCTTGACTGTGAAGCATTAACTGTTTACCCTCCAAGTATCTTGCAAGATTTATACCTGCCATTTTGTGAAGTAAACCTGCTGTGGCATTTGTGCTATAAAGGACTTCATCATTATCAACTGTCTGTACAAAGTTGGACTGTTTTCCAAAGTAAAGCAACGTTTGGTTTACTATACCATCTGTGTGCTCTATTACTACTCATATAAATCGGTGTGCCACCGTTGCAGGCACTGACGTCACGATCCTTAAAGGGACCTTGCCTCAGGCACTCAAAACACCTGCAACATCCAGGGCACCTCACACACCATCAGGCCTGGTCCCTATTTATAGAGTGTGCCCCAGAGGAACTTGTGTCTACCTCTCCTTCACTGCCGCATGCCTGCCCAGGGTTCTCCTCCAAAAAGTGAGTAACCCTCGACTGCCCATAACCGTGACCTCACTATCGCAATACCCTGCAGGTCTGGCGTGCTGCATAAATTGACGTCACGAACAGGATACGATCATTCCTGTGCCATTGCGGACTATAAACTGTGTGCCAGTAATTGCTCTTAAAGTGACAAGCCCAAATTGTTTTATTGAAAAATTGCTGGGCCAAAGAGAACTGTAATAATTTGCGGTGTGAAGATTATATTGCATCGACTGTTTGCCGTTTGTTTAAGCCACCGCTTACTGTCAGTGAATAGACAGCTATTTGCTCAAAGATGGCCGCTTAACCTGACTGGATCACAAGTGCGCCTCGTTGTGCCCGTTTGGCGCGAAAAAGGACAAAGTGAAGTTGCCACCCAGCCTGCAAGGAGGAAAAATGCCGCCCTGTCTGGAGAAAGGTACCGCCTACCTGAATCCCGGAGCTGTGAGAGGCCGCGCCTACCTGCTGACGCTGTGCGTAGGACTCCCGGCTGACGTAGCCACGCATCTCGCGAGACTTGGAGCGAGCACCGCTGGAGTAAGTACTAACTTTACCCTTCTGATTACGATACCGGAGCGTCCCCGACCCCTGCCAGGGTACCGGAGAGGGTCCCCCAATAGCAACAAGAGACTTGACCAAAAAAAATAAAATCTTACATTGTCGCTCCGGTCCGCTCCGCTGTCATTTAAAGGGCCATACCTATCTAGTAACACTATGTCCGCACCTGAAGAAACAGGGCAGGTGTCCCCAGTCGTGCCTTCTGAAGTGCCCGCAACTGACAATAAGGCACCTGTCGCCGCGGCAGCATCAAGCCTGATGCCACTAACCATGCCATATTATTTTGGGGCCCCCTGGTTCCCACGATATTCAGGGGAAGCCCATAAATTAAAGGACTTCAGAGACCAGATACTGGCCTTGTTCCGGCTCTACCATATATCTGTTGAACAATAAATGGAGATCTCTTAGCTCAGTTAGAAGGGGCCGCCCGCAGGGAAGTCATGTCATGGCCCCGTTCTGAAAATAGTAGCCTGGAGCAGATTTTTGTTCGCCTCGGCACCACATTTGAGGCCAGAACGGTGTCCAAAGTTAAAATGCGATTCTTCAGCAGAAAGCAGCAGCCTGGGGAGTCACTCCGCGATTTTGAGGCTAAGGACCAGGACAGGACTCTTAGAGAGCAGTTCATTGCGGGTATAAATACTGAGCATTTAAAGGGCCAGCTGCGGATGTTGTCAGCTCAACACCCCCATAGTACATTTTTGGACTTTAAAGAATTGGCCATCAGTATCCTAGGCCAGAACCCTGCCGCAGCCTCCCCTGAACCTCAGGCTTGTCAGCCAAAGACAATGTGGGGCCGGCTGGAGTCAGCCAGGCCACTCAGGCTCCAGTCACAGATGTAGTGGCAGCACTAATTGAGCAAGTGAACCATCTCACTCTAAGCTTAGAGAAAGTATGCAAGAAAATAGAGGAGTGGGAGAGACCATTGTTACGGGAAGATGAAGGCCCTTTTCCTCCAACTCCCACCTGCATAAGGGGATGTATATCCAAAGGAACCTGATGGGCGACCGAGTTACCGGTCTAGAAATAGAAAGCAGCCTGTCTGCCACTATTGTAAGAAATATGGACATACTGAATCAATGTGCTGGCAGTTAAACGGGCAACCCCTGAGGCAGAGGACCGCCCCTCGGGAGGTAGAACAGTAGGTCCAAAGGATCCAAGCTGGATGCCTAAATATGTAGGATCCCGTCCAAAAATTAAAATATGTATCAACGGGATACCCTTTGAAGCCCTGCTGGATACTGGGTCACAGGTCACCATTATTCAACGACCTGCCTTTGACAAGTTCTGGGATCCAAGTCTCCTCACCCAGCCACCAGAGTCCTGGCTAGATATCATTGCCAGCAACGGTAAGCCAGTGAAAGTCTATGGGTATTGGGAACCTACTCTTCAGGTGGGAGAAGCCACCTTACCTCAACAAGGCGTGATTGTGGTACAAGCAGGAGATAAAGGAGGACACCCTGTGATCCTAGGGACTAATGTCCTTAAAAATTGTTACTCCAAAGTGCTTGAAGCATTGAATCAAACTATATCTTCAGCCACGCCTGCTTCCAGAAGAGTCATTCAAAAGACTATCAGTGTGCTGTGTGCTCAGCAAAGGTTCGCCAACAGAAAAGGGTAAATCTGTACTGTCTGGAGGCGGGATAACCGGCCGGTAATTCTGCCTCTAAATCCCCAGATTATCCTGTGGTGCCGTGCTATGTTAGGGATCCAGGGCCAGGACTATCAAACCCTATTGGAACCTATTCAAATTAAGAATCATCCCTTCGTACGGACAGCCAAGAGTCTGGTGACCGTGTCTCAAGGTAAAGTGCCTGTGCGTTTAATTAACTTTGGTGATCACCCCGTTACTCTTTTTAAACACTGCCCGTTGCTCAGCTTTCCAGGTGTCTTTCCAGGATGTGATCTGTCTGCCTGCCACGGAGACGTTCCAGACCGCACAGAGCAGCAGCGCCACTGCCATCGCCCCTACCACATCCTGGTGGGAAGAACTTTATGTGGGGAACGAATCCACCCCGAAGGAGCAAATAGAGGGAGCTCTGAATCTAGTGAGAGAACATCACAAGGCTTTCAGCAAGCACTCCACGGACTACGGAGAGGTCAGTGTAATCAAACACACCATCCCCACTGGCTCTCATCCTCCTATCAAGGAGAGACACAGACCCATACCACCTACTACCTATCAGTCTGTGAAAGAGATGATACAAGAGATGAAAGACTCTAATATAATCCAGGACAGTCATAGTCCCTGGGCTGCGCCACTAGTCCTTGTTCGAAAAAAAAAAAGGCAGTATAAGGTTCTACATGGATTATTGAAAAATAAATCAAATCACCCACAAAGATGCATATCCATTGCCACGCATTGAGGAGTCCTTGACTGCCCTGGGGTCATCAGCCTACTTCTCCACTCTGGACTTAACTAGCGGGTACTGGCAGGTAACCATGGCCCCAGAAGATCGTGAGAAGACCGCTTTCACTACACCCATGGGCCTGTTTGAATTTAATTATATGCCGTTTGGACTGTGTAACGCTTCCGGGACGTTCCAGCGGCTGATGGAGCGTTGTTTAGGCCATAGAAATTTTGAGACTGTACTACTATACCTGGATGACGTCATTATATACTCCAAGACATATGAGGACCATTTAAAACACCTGGCTAAAGTGTTTCAAGTCCTTACTAAATATGGCCTTAAAATCAAGCCGTCCAAGTGCCACCTGCTGAAACCAGCAGTAAAGTACCTAGGGCACGTTGTCAGTGCCGAGGGAGTCCAGCCTGATCCTGGTAAACTTGCTGCTGTCCGTAATTGGCCTACTCCCACCACCGTGAAAGAGGTAAGAAGTTTCCTCTGCTTTGCAGGATATTATCGACACTTCATCCCGCATTTTGCACAAATTGCGGATCTGATTCAGGAACTCCTAACGGGGCATCCCAAGAAGAGTCCAAAGACTCCTATCTCTGTTGAATGGAATGAAGAACGGGAGATTGCCTTCCAGCTCCTAAAGAAGAAGCTGACCGAACCCCCTGTCCTGGGTTACCCGGATCATCAGAAGCCGTTTCACCTCTACACGGATGCCAGGAAAAGAGGCCCGGGGGCCGTATTGGCTCAAGTGCAGGACAACAAAGAGAGGGTGATTGCCTACGCCAGAAGATCCCTGAAGAGAGCTGAGAAAAACGATCAGAATTATAGTTCCTTTAAGCTGGAGTTCCTTGCCTTAGTGAGGGCTGTGACTGAAAAATTCAAAGACTATCTTGCTGCCACACCATTTGTTGCCTTCACGGACAATAATCCCCTGGCACATATGAATACAGCCAAAATAGGGGCTCTGGAGCAAAGATGGGCCTCCCGCCTTGCCAACTATGACTTCACTGTGAAATACCGGGCAGGCCGCTCCAATGACAATGCTGATGCCCTGTCTCGGCTCCCTACTACAGAAGCCCCAGATGAACCAAAAGATACCTGGGAAGAAGTGGAAATGCCGGCGTTCTACAATAAATTTGCCCAGCAGGATAATATCCGCACTAAAAAACCTCTCCGCTGCTGATCCTTCCTCATTAGATATTCCTGAGTCCAGGGGCTACCAAGAAAGGTGGATTAAGCTCCAGTCCTGAAAGTAGAGTCCTCGTGTCATGGTCTTACCCTCTTGCTGTTCTCCTTCGTTTGACATGTGCTGGCGGCCATCTTGGTTTCTGGGCTTCTTGTAGCCTCCCACCCTGCGGCTTCTCCTTCCCACTGGGAGGAGCTGGATGCCTAGCTCATATATATAGGAGGTCTGTGGCTTCAGTTCCTTGCTTGGTCCTCCTGTGTTCACATGCTTCTAAGACTGCTGCTGCTTCTGGTTCCTGATCCTGGCTTCGTCTGACTACCCCGCTGGTTCCTGATCCTGGCTTCGTCTGACTACCCTGCTGGTTCCTGATCCAGGCTTCGTCTGACTACCCTTCCGGTTCCTGACCTCTGGCTTCGCAAGACCCTGCTTCGGTTTAGCCATCCGTTTGGACTTTTGATTACAGCTTGACTTTCAATAAAGCCTTCTATTTCCACTTATCTCTTGTTGTACGTCTGGTTCATGGTTCCATGACACCTCGGTGAACTGCTCGACTTCCTTACCAGTGGGAGAACTCCTGAGAGAGTCCGCAGGAAGAGTGCAGACGCAGAACTAATGAGACGGTGGAGACATCGCCACCAACTTTTCCTCCAAAAGGGCCTGTTGCTTAGGAGGAGCCTGGATCCAGTGTCCTGTGATAGGATATATCAGATCCTCATACCACGTCGAGATGCCACTCTGGTGTTAGAAATGTATCACAACCAGTCCGGACACTTCGGCGTGCAGAAGACTGAGGCCACCATTCGCAGAAGATTCTATTGGATTGGGATGAGAGAAGACATTGAGAAATGGTGCAGAGAATGCACTGCCTGTGCTGTGGGGCGAAGTGAACACCATGACCAGAGGGCGCCTCTCCATCCTATCGTAAGTAAAACTCCATTTGGAACTTGTTGCTATTGATCATGTGAAGTTGGAGCCAAGTCGCTCAGGGTCTACTTATGCCATGACCATTATTGATCATTTCACTAAGTTTGTCGTAGCAGTGCCTGTGAAAGACCTGACAGCTAGGACTACAGCAGAGGCATTCTGGAAGCATTTCCTCCTGGCCTACGGCTGCCCAGAGAGGATCCTCACCGAACAAGGGTCTGCGTTTGAGTCACAGCTGTTCCAAGAGATGTGCCTGCTGCATAATTGCCAGAAAGTCCGGACCACCACCTATCATCCGCAAGGTAACGGACTCTGTGAAAAGATGAATCAAACTCTCATTGAAATGCTGAGAGCAGTACCCCCTGAGACAAGGGGTGATTGGCCTACTCTGTTGCCGCAACTCATGTATACCTATAACAACACAATTCACTGTTCCACCGGGTACACACCTTTCTATCTGATGTTTGGCCGTCAAGGGAGGTTGCCTGCTGACCACTCCCTAGATGTACAAGTGCCTGATGTCATCAATCCACTACCAAAGACTGATTGGGTGGTGGAGCATCAAAGATGTCTCCTCAATGCTAAGGAGATTGTTCAGGAGTGCATGGAGAATGCCCGGGAACGACAGCAAAGAAACTATGACCTGGCTGCTCATGCGGAACCTCTAGCTCTAGGAGACGTGGTGTGGTTGAAGAACAACCATTGAACCAGTAAATTGGACAGTAAGTGGGAAAGGATTCCCTATGTCATTTCTGCCATTCCTAATGCTGAGGCTCACATTTACCAAATCTCCAGAGAAGGTAAAGGCTCCCAAGTTGTACATAGAAATCGTTTAAAACCTTGTATAGAAGGAGAACCTGCAGCAGAGGACATTGAGCCGGAGCTTCCTGAGCCCGAATTACCAGCTCCACCTGTTGATCCTATGCAGGCTGTTGAGAACTTAATACATGACAAAGATCCACTTCATTGGTTTCTCACTCCCTGATTAAACTTGGTGGTACCAGCTCCGGTTCCTGCTAGTTCTCAACCCCAGGACAACTTGTCCCAGAGAGCACCTGAAGTAGCCCCAGAGCCTATGGGCTCCTCTAACCCTCCTGAGCCCAGGCAGGAAGAACCTCTGCCAGTAAGGAGCACCCACCTGTGAGATTTGGGGACTACATTATGGGCCCAGGTAGCCCCTCACGGTAAAACCCCTGTTTAATCTTCTACAAGCCCCGGGTACGGACTCATTTTTGTTCTTTGAGCCTCCAAGGACTTATGTTATATTTGCATTTTCTATGGACTATTATTATGGACTATCCTGGTTATCCTTGACCCGCTGTGCCAGGTCAGCATCCCCTGTTCCCTTATACTATCCTGAGAGAAGAGAACGACGCCCCTTTTCACTGCACTTTCCAGTGGAACTGCTTGATATGTTTATGCTGCTAAAGTAGTGATTGCTGTATATGCCTGTTTGTCGTTTTGTCTTTCAGGTTGCAGTTTCCAGCTGGGCGGACCCCTTTATGTTGCGCCAAGGACGGGCAACGTCATAGCGTGGGGGTATGTAGTGTCCCACTAGGTAAAGGTGGGCACTACACAAGGATTAATATGTCTATTGCATTAATGTGATGTTGTATGTTCATTTTCCCTGTGTTATCTGGGTATCAGGCCTGTTAGGGTGTGGTTCAGCCTCCTAGACGTTAGAGGGAGCTAGAGAGCCCTGAGTGTATATATAGGTAGGCCCAGACAGGGAAGAGTTAGTGCAGTCCAGGTGGCTAGAAGTGAAGCCTAGTCAGCCTGAAGTTTCTGAGTCTATGTTTAGCTCAGAAGAGACACCCCAGTAGAAGAGTTTGCCTCCTGGGAGAAACCTGCAGTACCCTCAAGCCAAGCAGTGCCAGTGTATCCAGCTAGACGCAAGTAAGCTGAAGGGCAGAAGAATTACAAATATAGTGCAAGGATAAATACGGGAGGAAGATTATTTGCCAAGGATAAAAGCCAGCATTTAGGCATACGGGCCTTGTAATACAGCCAGTATGTATAGCTGTGAAATAGTGCATCCTGGGCTGGGAAGCGTGGATCTATTACCCTCTGTGTATCTTGCCAAGATTATACCTGCCAGTATTGAATTAAGCCTGCTTGTGAAGCACTTGTTATAAGGGACTGTATTACCATCTTATTCTACAAAGTTGGACTGTTCCAAGTAAAGCAAAGTTTGGTTCATCATACTATCTGTGTACCTCACTTATTACAACTGGAAATCGGTGTGCCACCGTTACAGGCACTGGTGTCACGATCCTTACAGGGACCTTGCCCCAGGCACTCAAAACACCTGCAACATCCAGGGCACCTCATCCACCATCAGGCCTGGTCCCTACATACAGAGTGTGCCCCAGAGGAACTTTGTGTCAGCCTCTCCTTCACTGCCGCATGCCTGCCCAGGGTTCTCCTACAAACAGTGAGTAACCCTCGATTGCCCATAACCGTGACCTCACTTCGCAATACCCTGCAGGTCTGGCGTGCTTCATGGGGGAATCTACTGAGGCTACAAAGAAGGGGTATTTTATATGGAGGGCACTATGGGGGAAGGGGGGGAGAGGAACACTATGGGGGCTTCTACTGAGGCCACAAAGAAGGGGTATTTTATATGGGGGGTTCTGTATAGGGGCATTTTATACTGGAACACATTGTAGTGGGTACTATGGGGAAGGGGGGAGAAAAAGCACTACAGGGGCACTAAGAAGGGGTAGTTTAAAACTTGCAAATTATGGGGGACACTGAGGGTGATATGGTTCTGGATCTGACTCCAATAGTCAGTGATGTATTGTTGATGTATTGCTCCGAATGATATAAAATAATTGGCATACGTACGCCTTGAAAGAGAGATCACACACAGACTGTCACAGAGAAGTCAGTCAATGCAAGATGCTGCGTTTATTGAGATTACATGATATTTTATAGCAAAAAAGAGGAACTTTATGACTCGGCTAATTTTGATGATCTAATTGTCACATTACTAAGTCCCATGACAAGGTATCACATTATCACTCCATACTTTAGCAATGTCAGCACTATGTCAGCAATTTCAATATCATAAAGTGTTTAGTAAGGGATTATTAAGGGAGCTGGCTGCTACTTCAGGGGCCATCTTGTTTGTTAAGCAAACTGTTAGATATAATACAAGCAAGTATACATTTGATACTAGATATATAGATATATGATTCCACAACAGTCCCCCCTTGTAGACTTGATTGTAGACTTTCCCTAAACCTAGCGAATCCCCTGGCATACCATTCGTATCCTCTTCACCCACAGTGGCGACAACCTATCCCTTGTGAATAAGTTCCCGATTGAGCGGACTTCTGGTAATACCCTGGGATTCATTTGTCCCTAATTTTCATCATCTCTTGGATCTTCAGGCTTGGGTGGAGGAGCTTCATCCGCGGGAGTTGGAGAAGGCGGGGGTGTCGGGAATGTAGGGGGTGTCGGGAATGCAGGGACGACATCCACATCTATTGCGGTGCTAGCCATTTGTTCATAGAGAAGTAGTATGGCTTCTTCAGCAGGCTTCTTTCTGTTGGTGATACGGTTAATGCAGGAAACAACAAATTTGATAAATATGTAGATTACCATCAATATTAGGGCTATCTGTAATATTCCCTGAATTATTCCCATCGTCCATCCACTAATTCCCTTGAACCAGTTACTGGGATTAAGGAATGAGAAAGTGTCAGACCACCATGTTGACTTATCTGCACTGTGAGACTCTAGCCATTCATCACGTATCTCACTCATCTTTTCCAAACCAGCTTTTACTTGTAGATTACCTTGTGGATCGATATAATGGCAGCATGCAGTACCTACTACCTGACACATACCTCCATCCTTTGCAGTCAAGTAGTCTAATACTAAAGTGTGTTGATTAGTGACTATGATGAGCTGATTCTGGACAACATTAGATGTATTCATCAGTTTCATAATTTCCCAAATCTGATCATCCAAGTAGTCGGTAGCCATTACTAGCTTGTCATATGTTTGTGTAAGCATAGGATAGATTAATAGAGTACTAAAGAACTTGTTGGCACCACTCATTTCTACAAGATGGGGTTTTCCATTTGGTCTAGGAATGTTATCTGCGGCTCTTTTATATAAGGTGTGTTTGGGGATAGCATTGACATTTAATTTTCCATGAGGCAGTGTAAAAGTGGCTGGTGTGAGCCTAGCAATTGTACATAAACCTTTGAAATCCGAAGGGAGCCATTTATATGCCCTGTGTCCACATACTAGGTATATATTTTTTGGGACCGAAACCACTGTGCTATTGAACAAACGAGTGATTAAGTGGGCTAGTTTGATACCTTCTGCCAGTTTTTGACCCTTTTCTTGACCCTCTGTGGTTTCACTAGTCATCCCTATTGTCAAGTCCTTTACACTGCGCCGGGCGCAGGCCAGATCACCACTTGCTTCAGCATATATACCAATGCACTGTACTGGACTGTCTGAGTTGGAATCATTACAGCCTGATCTGTTATGGGAACTGAAAACCATACCATGGGTTTGTACCTGTAGGCAGTAACAGTGGGTCCAATTTGGGAAGCAGGATACATTGCTCCACATATAGTCATTCCAGGGCATATTGCTATTCTGAGCTGAGGGTCCTGTTCTGTTTATCATTAGCCATGGGGACCCATCCCATGCTACTACTATTAGGGAAGCTTTTATACAACACTTGATGATGTTTGACAAACTTATTGTCCCACCCGTCATCATCCATTTCCGCCGGGGGAGGAATGTATGCACTGGTGCTAGCAGATAAAAGAAAATCATTTTGTTATTTCTGAATCTGGCGGGTTCCTTATCCTTTTGCAGTGAGAGGCGTGGATCCAGGTGGATCTCCCTTCGAGCTTTACAGAAGTTGGAGTGGTCAGTAGTACTTGGTAAGGCCCCTCGAAGCGTGGTTCTAGGGTACTTCTGACGTGTTTCTTGACCACTACCCACTCTCCTGGTTTCAGAGTGTGGCTGCCTTCTAGGGAGTCAGGATCTGGAATGGAAGAAAAGACTTGTACATGGATGTTAGACAACTGTTTGCTCAAAGCTATCAATACTTTGCAACAGATTCATAATGCATTTGCAACTGTTGAGGGAAGTACAGCCCCATCCGGGGTCCCGATCCAAACAATATCTCATGTGGAGTCAGCTTATGGGGAGGTTTGGGAGTGTGTCTGACTGCAAAGAGTGCTATTGGTAAACACTGAACCCAATTGAGCCCTGTTTCCCTAGTCATTTTCAGCATTTTTGACTTTAATACCCCATTCAGTCTCTCGACTTTGCCGCTACTTTGGGGTCTGTAAGGGGTGTGGAATGCCAGGTGTGACCCTACCATCTTCCAGACCTCTTGGGTTAGGTTAGCAGTGAATGCTGGGCCCTGATCACTCTCAATGACCTCAGGTACCCCGTACCTACAGACAGTTTCCTGTATCAATTTTTTAGCAGTAGTTGTTGCTGTCTGATTCCTGACGGGGTAGGCTTCTGGCCACCCAGAGAACATGTCTACCACTACTAACACGTATTGAAACCCTTGGCACATTGGCATCTGGATATGATCAATCTGGATCCTCTGGAAGGGGTATAAGGCTTTTGGGAGACATTTTTTGGGCGTGGGCTCAGTCCTACCTGGATTGCATTGGGCACAGATTAAACATGACTGGACATATTTCACTAGTACAGGAGTGATTCCTGGGGCTACCCATATTTTATCGATGAGCTCTTTCATTATTGTCTTAGATTGATGAGTGGGCCCATGGGCCACAGAGGCTATTACAGGATAGAGTGCTCTAGGCAAGCACACTTTCTTCCCTTGTGTCCAAAGTCCGGATTCTTCTTCCAGGGCTGACTCCTTTAACCAGGTTTCCTTTCCTGAGCGGGTGGCTTGCTTCTGCATCTGTTTCAGTAGATCCCATGATATTTCTTGTTGCTTGACATCCGGTTGTGCTAACATGATTTTATCTAGCTGTGCTCTTTCCTCTTCCATTGCTGCCTGTTTGGCTGCTTGGTCCGCCAATGCATTTCCTTTGGCTTCTGGTGTGTCAGCACGGGTATGTGCCTTTACTTTGATTACTGCTACTTTGGTGGGCAGGAGTACTGCAGTCATCAAAGCCTCCACTGCTAAAGCATGTTTAATTGGGGTTCCTGCTGCTGTAATGTAATCTCTGGCCTTCCATATTATTCCGAAATCATGAACTACTCCAAAAGCATATCTGGAGTCTGTGTAGATGTTAGCAGTGGAGTCTTTTGCTATGAGGCAGGCCTCAGTAAGGGCTATGAGTTCAGCCTCTTGTGCTGACTGGTCTGGGCGCAATTGCCTTGCACACAGTACTTCATACTCACTAGTAACTGCCATGCCTGTATGGAATTTCCCTTTGTCATCGGCATACCTTGAACCGTCTACAAAGAGTGTCCAGTGTGGGTTTTGCAAAGGAGTATCCTGTATTGATGGTGGAGTTCCTACTTCAGCTTCCATCATTGTAATGCAATCATGTTCTTGTTCTTTGTAAAGAGAGTCGGTTGAGGCCCATAGTTCTTCTTCCTGAAGATCTTCTTCAGCACGTAGATCAATAAAATCTGCAGAATCTCCATCTGCAGTATACTCCCCCCTTGGGAGAGGAAGGAGTGCAGCAGGATTGAGGATGTGGCATCTCTGGATGGTGACATTATCTGGCAGAAGCAGGCTACACTGGAGCCTGAGGTGGCGTTGTGCAGTGAGGTGTTTAGGTTGTGTTTGTTGCAGGATAGCTGAGATGTCATGGGGAGCCATGATGGTGAGTGGGTGTCCCAGGACGATGTCAGCTGTAGCGTTCAGGAGAGAACTAGCAGCATGAACGGCCCTGACACAGGAAGGGGTGGCTCTGGCTACAGGGTCTAGACGTTTTGAGAAGTAGCCTAGAGGTCTACTACGACCCCCATGGCTCTGGGTGAGAACTCCAGTGGCATGACCCTGACGTTCCATGACATAAAGGCGAAAGGGAAGCTGATAGTTAGGGATGCCAAGAGCTGGGGCAGTGACAATGATTTGTTTGAGAGATTGGAATGCTTTTATGGCTTCTGCAGTCATTTGGAAAGGAACAGTAGCAATACGGGGTATGCAATCAAATAGTGGCTGCATTAGAACGGATGCATTAGGGATCCATGGTCTACAGTATGAAATGAGTCCCAGAAAGGTTTGCAGTTGGTGAGGGGTATCTGGCAGTGGGATGTCTGAGACTGCTTTCTTTCTGGCATCCGTAAGATGCTTACTGCCTTGACAGATGCAGTGGCCTAGGAAAACAACTTTTGGAAGACACAACTGTAATTTAGAACGTGAGACTCTGCACCCAGCATCCGCCAGGTAGGCAAGAAGTGAGGCAGATGAGTTCAGGCAGACGGGGTGTGAGTCAGCACAGAGGAGTAAATCATCCACATATTGTAAGAGTTCCACCTCTGGGTGATCTGCTTGCCATGGTTGTAAGATGGATGCCATTGCTTTGCTAAAGCAGGAAGGACTATTATGAGCTCCTTGAGGCAACACCGTCCAGGTGTATTGTTTTCCATCATGTGTAAAAGCAAAGAGAAATTGGGAGTCTTCATGTAATGGGACAGAAAAAAAGGCATTTGCTAGATCAATGACAGTAAAGATAGCAGCCACAGGAGGAATGCTAGCCAGCAAAGTGTGGGGATTTGGTACAATGGGGGTTTCAAAGACCGTAGCCTCATTAACTGCTCTGAGGTCTTGTACCATGCGATATACAGGAGGCTGTCCCTTCACACTCTTCTTTTTAATTGGGTATAAGGGAGTGTTACATGGTGAGGTGGTAATTTTAATAGCTCCATTTGCAAGAAGAGCCTGTATCTGATATGCGGGATTTCTTTGTACTACTCTCCAGCCCTTTTGCAACTTGTTCTAAGATTTCCAATGTTAATGATTTCCATTCTGGGCGACAGGTTACAAGAGCTTTGTTCAGATCTGGCCTAAGGCCATCTACAAATGACCGTGCTAGGAGTCTTAAGTGCACAGGTTCATTTGGACTGAATCCCATATCTTATAGTTTTGTTTAACTCTTTGTACAAACTTTTCTACTGACTCTGCTTTATCCTGCACCATGTCTTGCAGGGTCGTGGACTGCTCTGCTAGTCTGTCTTTCGCCCACTTATATAATTGCTGAATGAAATCACGGCCAGATTCTGAATCACGAGTGTCATAATTTGCTCCAGGGAGTTCTGGTTGGCGTATGTGATCCATTATAAGTGAAGAAAATTCACCAGTTTTATTTTGCACAATACTTTGCAAGTCTGACCAAGTACACCCGTAGGTTTGATAAACTTGTGCCAATTTTCTATAAAAGGGCATAGGGTGTGTATCTGGGTCAGGCATGAGGTTCACTATGGTGAACAACTGCTGGGGGGTAAAGGACACATACCTAGGTGGCCCGACTGGGCGAGTGTTCAAGTATATTTCCCTTAAGGCTTCAAGATTTCCTTGTCCTATGTTATGGATCTCTCTTTGCAGCTCTGTAATTTGGTTTTGAAAAGACTCATTCATTGCTCTTGCTGCACCCTGCTGACTACTTAGGGTAATATCAGAAAATTGTCCAAGGTGCGGTGGGGGGCTGCGATATCCTGGGGTTTGTGCTGCAGTACCAGGTGCATAGTCCACTGTCTGCTGTGAGTCTTCCCCTGCATCTTCCTTTTGTTTCTCCCCATCCTCATCTTCCTGATCTACAGCACCACTACCTCCTACCATTATACGAGCTGGAGCTATGGGCTGACTGGGTAGCATGTAGGTGCCGTCAGGATTTACAAGTGGGTATATAGCAGTGACTTGTGGCATGACAGAAAGAGCAGGGTTTGGGGAGATTACAAGTCCAGCCTTGGGCGTTGGCTGAGGACAAGATGGCGTCACTGCTGGGACTGGTGAGACGTGCTGGGGGGCTAAAAGAGCATGATTATGTGGGCGTGGAGCACCACAGGCTAAGCACGTATCACGGGGGGCAGGGTTCTGCTGACCACAATGTGTACAAGTCCAACTTCCCCTTTTTCTTTCAGCTGCGCCACTGTTATAGGGCGGTGGCTGTTCCTGTACTAAGACTGGGCCAGGCCGATAGTAATGGAGTCCTGATTTTTCATCAAACATTGCTTCTCCTTTTGTCTGTTCAAATTCTTTGCTACAGTCCAGCCATACCCTGACTGTATCTATCAACTTATCATCATTCAATTTGCCTCTTTTCTCAGTCAACAATGTCTGCCACATAGCAGAACACAACACACCTCCTTTTGCAATACCATAATTCTTTTCTAACTTGCTTAGTCCTTTGACATAACCTTTTCCTCTCCGGTCCGCCACGTACTGTTCAGGTGAACAATAGCCCTTCGGGACACTATTTCGGTTACCCATCTTTTCAAAACAACACGTTCTGGAGCCTTCAACACTTTCTGGAGCCTTCAACACTTTCTGTCTCTGATAGTTGGATTAGCACAGACACTGACAAACAAACACCTTGAGCTTGAGATTAACACACCACTGGGTTATCAGCAAGCCGTCTCCTTCCCTTCTACTATTTCTTGGGGTTACACACCAGGGTTACCCCTCAATGTAGGCACTTTAGGAGACTTCTATTGTTCTGTCAGTCTATGCCTCTCCTTTCTCCCAGAGACCAGAGAAACCAACCATACACAAAAAAATAATAAAACACAATACATCAAGCTTATCAATACAATGGGGTTCTTACTTTCATGCCCCTGAGGATGCCTCACTGTCGGTGCACCCCTCCCTAGAACAAATATGGATAGACTAAGCCAAGGGACACAGAATAGGTAAGATGAATATATTTTCTCACCTCTTATTACGGGCCGCGGTCCCGGTGTCCGTTGGCTTGTCTCTCTGGGTCCAGTCTCTGGGGGTACGCCAGCAGGAGGTCCAATCCTCAGGCCCCACGTTGGGCGCCAACTGATATGGTTCTGGATCTGACTCCAATAGTCAGTGATGTATTGTTGATGTATTGCTCCGAATGATATAAAATAATTGGCATACGTACGCCTTGAAAGAGAGATCACACACAGACTGTCACAGAGAAGTCAGTCAATGCAAGATGCTGCGTTTATTGAGATTACATGATATTTTATAGCAAAAAAGAGGAACTTTATGACTCGGCTAATTTTGATGATCTAATTGTCACATTACTAAGTCCCATGACAAGGTATCACATTATCACTCCATACTTTAGCAATGTCAGCACTATGTCAGCAATTTCAATATCATAAAGTGTTTAGTAAGGGATTATTAAGGGAGCTGGCTGCTACTTCAGGGGCCATCTTGTTTGTTAAGCAAACTGTTAGATATAATACAAGCAAGTATACATTTGATACTAGATATATAGATATATGATTCCACAACAAGGGCATCTACTGGGACACTATATATGGGGCATTTTATACTGGTACATTATGGGGGCACTAGGAGGAAGGAAGGAGAGGAGCACTATGGGGGCATTTACTGGGGGCACTATATAGGTTTATTTTATACTGGCACATTATGGGGCCACTATGGGGACATTAGCTCAACTGGGGGCATTAAAAGGGGGTATTTTTTTGCACTGGCACACATTATAAGAGGGCATTTTTTGTACTGTCACATTATAAGGAGCATTATTACTACTGGGGGCATTATGGTGGACTTTATTACTACTGGGGATCTATGGGGAACATGATTACTAGTATGTGCACTATGGGAGCATTATTACTTCTGGGGCACAGTGGGGACATGTTGGGGCACTGTAGGAGCACTATTATTACCATGTGTGCTCTAGCAGAGAATTATTCCTATTGGTGAGACTTTTGGGAGCACTATTACTGTGGGGGCACCTTGGCACAGTATCAGCTTACCACAATTATTTTAGGGGGACGTTATGTTTACACTATTAGTGGCAGGGGCACTATTTGCTGGATGCAGTTATTTTAGGGCACTGTGTGCCAATAATTATTGAAGGTGGCATTACATGCATATTACTAGTATTTTCAAGGGGTTTATCTGTTTATGCAGTATAGTATTGGGGAGCACAGCGGCACAGTATTGGGGGTGGTAGGATGATTTGTCCAGAAGATGGGAGAATGATGGAAAAGTAGTAAACTAAGATTTTATTTACAAACTGCAGAGACTAGAAATGGCTGAAAGATGGTGGTCTGGTCTGAAGGTCTGAAAGGAGAAGATGAGGAACATCAAAGGAGACGTCACTGGATGTAAGAGGTATGGGGCGCTGTATTACCCTGTATGTTTTGTAGTGATGGGAGGGTGGATATAGAATTTGGCCCAGCCTGCCGCATCCTGGCCCCAGACTCTAGGTCACACTGTGCGTTTTCTGAATTCTGGGGGCTCACACCCATGTACTACATTACCTGTACTCAGAGAGTTATCACACATTATATGTGTTATCCGTGGTGTTACGTATGACTGCAAGTGATATCAACTACATTATCTGTAAAAAGGGGCGTGTTGACAGGTTGGGGGGGGGGGGCAATACTTGGCTTGCCCCTGGTGCTGGCAACCCACGCTACGCCAATGGGTGGTAGCATCATGCTGTGGGGATATTTTTCAGCAGCCGGGACTGGGAAACTGGTCAGAGTTGATTAAAAGATGGACGGTGCAACGGCTAAATACAGGATATTCTTGAGCAAAACCTGTGATTTGAGGCTAGGACGGAGGTTCGCCTTCCAGCAGGACAGTGACCCCAAACACACGGCTAAAGCAACACTTGACTGGTTTAAGGGGAAACATGTAAATGTGTAGGAATGGCCGAGTCACAGCCAAGATCCAATCCAATAGAAAATCTGTGGTCAGACTTAAAGATTGCTGTTCACAAGCGCAAATATCCAACTTGAAGGAACTGGAGCAGTTTTGCAAGGAGGAATGGGCAACAATCCCAGTGGTAAGATGTGGCAAGCTCGTAGAGACTTATCTAAAGCGACTTGGAGCTGTGATTGCCGCAAAAGGTGGCTCTAGAAAGTATTGACTTTAGGGGGGTGAATAGTTATGCACATTGACTTTTTCTGTTATTTTGTCCTAATTGTTGTTTGCTTCACAATAAAAAAAAAAACATCTTCATAGTTGTCGGCATGTTCTGTAAATTACATGATGAAAATCCTCAAACAATCCATGTTAATTACAGGTTGTGAGGCACCAAAATACGAAAAAAGTCAAGGGGGGTGAATACTTTTGCAAGGCACTGTAGCTGACATTTAAATAATACAATACCCTGTAAAACTTGCTCTGCAGGTTATATGGCCGATTTATCTTCTATTGTCCACGTGGGTCAGCTATGTTGACGCACAAATTCCAAATGTGTCAGTGACCCCCGTGGGCATTCTAGAGACTTGAGTATCTATATCCTGATATGCACATGGTGTATACAGCAGAATTGTTTCCTTGTTCCTGCTTGTTATATATATATTATTGTATATGTATTTCATATTCTTTTCTTTTTTTTATATATATATTTAAATATTTATATTATTTAGGCCTGTTTCACACTTGCATTGTTAATTCCGGATTTGAGACCCGGCTGATCCGTATCATTTAATACCACCGGATGCATCAGTTTTGGCTGGATCCAGTTGTATTAAATCTACACTGAACAAACTGGATCCGGTATGAAAATCATTGTAAGTCAATGGGCGCAGGATCCGTTTTTTTTAGCTAATAAAAGAGAACGGATCTGGCACCATTGACTCAAATTGATTTCTATGTCAGATCCGGTTTGTTTCATTTCGCAGACTGGACACAAAACCGCAGCTTGCAGCTTTTCTTAAAAACTAGAGAAGTTTCAATAGGGGCCAGGTATTTACCATCCCTTGCCAATTTGACTATGGCATACTGGGAGGAGCGGTACATATTTTTGGAGAATAATCCCTTTTCCGATGCCGTTGTCTGGTATGGCAGATACATCGATGACCTGCTCCTCATATGGGGCCGCGATGTGTCTGCCATACCGGACTTTATGGCATATGTGAGTGACAATTACTATAACTTACAATTTACTCACCAGTTTGATACATCCTCGATCTGCTTTCTTGACCTGAAGCTAATTGGGTTACCTGACCATGCTATTATGACAGAGACCTTCCGTAAGGAGGTCTCGGCCAATACTATTCTCAGGGCTGATAGCCACCATCCGGCACACACTCTCAGGTCTGTCCCGGTTGGTGAGTTTATTAGAGCACGTAGGAATTGCAGCACGGCGGTTTCCTTCCAAAGAGAATGTGCGGTGATTTGGGACAGATTGAAACGGAGGGGCTATACAAACTGGATGCTTACCAGAGCCGTTAATATAGCCAAAAAGAAGACAAGAATACAGCTGGGGGATACCACCACAAAAAAGAATTAAGTTCTACAGACAACCTTTAGTAGACAATTTTCGGCGATTAAACAAGCTATACAGAAATGCCTTCTGATCCTATATAAGGATCGGGTTCTCTATTATTCTTTGAAGGATTGCTGCTGGATTGTTTCGAGACGTCCTAGCAATCTGGCCAATGTATTGTCCCACTCCCTACTTGCTTTCCCTACTGACAAACTTAGAACTACCTGGCTCTACTTAGGCTACTTTCACACTTGCGGCAGGACGGATCCGACAGGCTGTTCACCATGTCGGATCCGTCCTGCGGCTATTTTGCCGTGCCGCCGGACCGCCGCTCCGTCCCCATTGACTATAATGGGGACGGGGCGGAGCTCCGGCGCAGCACGGCGGTGCACGCCGAAAGCCGCCGGACTAAAAAGCCTGACATGCAGTAATTTTAGTCCGGCGGCCTTTTGCGCCGGAGCCCCGCCCCTGTCCCCATTATAGTCAATGGGGACGGTCCGGCGGCACGGCAAAATAGCCGCAGGACGGATCCGACATGGTGAACAGCCTGTCGGATCCGTCCTGCCGCAAGTGTGAAAGTAGCCTAAGTGTGGGGGTCACCCCTGCAAGTCCTGTAGTTCTGTCTATTCTACTACAGTGTTTGATAATTCCACAATAACAGAACATTTCTCTATTAAGAGTTATATTAATTGCAACAGTGTAGGAGTTATTTACTTAATCAAATGCACAAGTTGTGATGTTATGTATGTGGGGAGTACTTGTAGACAATTTAAGGGCAGGTTACGTGAACATCTAAAATATATTGCTAACCCTCAGGCAACAGGGATTTCCAGTGTTGCTAGTCATTTTATTAAGAAACATAATAGGAATGTGGCTAGTTTTCGTGCACACGCCATTGAGAAGGTTATCCCCTCCCCCAGGGGAGCTGACATATGAAATAAGATATTACTACGAGAAGCTTTTTGGATCTTTAGATTAAATACCTGTTACCCGATGGGACTTAACATGAGAAAATAACTCCTGTACTGTTACCAATGTCCCCAGCTACATTTTATAATTTTTAATATACAAATGGTTTTGAAAACACTGCAACCAGTGGCGTAGGGATCGCCATAGCAGCCATAGCAATGGCTATGGGGCCCTACGCCACTGGGGGCCCGGGCTGCCGGCTGAGGATAAAATAAAAAAAATTCAAGTGGCAGTGCGATCGGTGCGATAGGGCCCCCCTCTCCTCATTGGTGGCAGCGGCAGTTCCGATTGGAGTCCCAGCAATGTAATGCTGGTGCTCCGATTGGTTACCATGGCAGCCAGGATGCTACTGAATTCCTGGCTGCCATGGTCAGTTACTCTGCAGAATACTTACATGCGCTGTGGCCACCCGGCGCTCCTCCTTCTTGTAACTCATCACAGGTCTGTGTGGCGCATTGCTGTAAGCATAAGCAATGCGCCGCACAGACCTGTGACGAGTTACAAGAAGAAGGAGCGCCAGGCGGCCACAGCGCATGTAAGTATGCTGCTGCAGAGTAACTGACCAACTGCCGCTGACACCACTGATGGGGGGGCTGGAGGGCACACTGCCCACGAATGAATGATTTTAATAAGGGGGGGGGCACACTGCCCACAAATAAATGATTTTAATACAGGGGAGGGGGGCACACTGCCCACCAATGAATGATTTTAATACAAGGGAGGGGGGGCACACTGCCCACCAATGAATGATTTTAATACAGGTGAGGGGGAGGGCACACTGCCCACCAATGAATGATTTTAATACTGGGGGGGTTTGGGGATGGCACACTGCCCACCAATGATTTTAATACAGGGGGTGGCACACTGCCCACCAATGAATGGTTTTAATACAGGGGAGGGGGGAGGGCACACTGCCCGCCAATGAATTATTTTAATACCAAGGGAGCACACTGCCCACCAATGATTTTAATACCGGGGAGGGCGCACTGGGGGCTGATGGAGATGGTACTGGTAAGAGGCACTGGGGGCTGATGGAGAGGGTACTGGGGCTGATGGAGAGGGTACTGGGGGCTGATGGAGAGGGTACTGGGGCTGATGGAGAGGCTACTGGGGGCTTATGGAGAGGGTACTGGGGGCTGGTGAGAGGCACTGGGGGCTGATGGAGAGGCACTGGGGGCTGGTGGAGAGGCACTGGGGGCTGGTGGAGAGGCACTGGGGGCTGGTGGAAAGGTACTGGGGGCTGGTGGAAAGGTACTGGGGGCTGGTGGAGAGGCACTGGGCTGATGGAGAGGCTATTGGGGGCTGCTATGAGGCTACTTGGGGCTGCTATGAGGCTAGAAGGAGTGTGGGAGACTGTTTGCAGGGGATTTAACTACATTTTGCTTGCCTTTTTGGGGCTCTTATCTGAGGTCTGATTGGGGGTAATTCATATTGGGGTCTGAGCTGAACTGTGATCTGTGGTCTTAATGAGGTCTTATACAGAGGAGAGAGGTCCCATAACAGAGATTCGGGCTTCATGTCAGCAGAGAATCAGTCTTCATGTCATAGCAGAGAATCATGCTTCACTTCAGCCAACACTGGAACAGTCCATTGTCATATATTTAGGCCCCGGCACCCAGACAAAGGAGAGAGGTCCCATAGCAGAGATTCATGCTTCATGTCATAGCAGAGAATCATGCTTCACGTCACCCAACACTGGAACAGGCCACTGTCAGAAATTTTTAGGCCCCGGCACCCAGACAGAGGAGAGGTTCATTCAACTTTGGGTTGCCCCGCAATATAATGGTAAAATGAAAATAAAAATAGGATTGAATGAGGAAGTGCCCTGGAGTACAATAATATATGGTTAAGGGGAGGTAGTTAATGTCTAATCTGCACAAGGGATGGACAGGTCCTGTGGGATCCATGCCTGGTTCATTTTTATGAACGTCAGCTTGTCCACATTGGCTGTAGACAGGCGGCTGCGTTTGTCTGTAATGACGCCCCCTGCCGTGCTGAATACACGTTCAGACAAAACGCTGGCCGCCGGGCAGGCCAGCACCTCCAAGGCATAAAAGGCTAGCTTTGGCCACGTGGACAATTTGGAGACCCAGAAGTTGAATGGGGCCGAACCATCAGTCAGTACGTGGAGGGGTGTGCACACGTACTGTTCCACCATGTTAGTGAAATGTTGCCTCCTGCTAACACGTTCCGTATCAGGTGGTGGTGCAGTTAGCTGTGGCGTGTTGACAAAACTTTTCCACATCTCTGCCATGCTAACCCTGCCCTCAGAGGAGCTGGCCGTGACACAGCTGCATTGGCAACCTCTTGCTCCTCCTCTGCCTTCGCCTTGGGCTTCCACTTGTTCCCCTGTGACATTTGGGAATGCTCTCAGTAGCGCGTCTACCAATGTGCGCTTGGGTGCCACCCCGCTGTGAACATGCTTCATCCTCATCCTCCTCCACCTCCTCCTCATCGTCCTCCAGTAGTGGGCCCTGGCTGGCCACATTTGTACCTGGCCTCTGCAGTTGCAAAAAACCTCCCTCTGAGTCACTTCTAAGAGACTGGCCTGAAAGTGCTAAAAATTACCCCTCTTCCTCCTCCTCCTCCTGGGCCACCTCCTCTTCCATCATCGCCTTAAGTGTTTTCTCAAGGAAACATAGAAGTGGTATTGTAACGCTGATAACGGCGTCATCGCCACTGGCCATGTTGGTGGAGTACTCGAAACAGCGCAACAGGGCACACAGGTCTCGCATGGAGGCCCAGTCATTGGTGGTGAAGTGGTGCTGTTCTGTAGTGCGACTGACCCGTGCGTGCTGCAGCTGAAACTCCACTATGGCCTGCTGCTGCTCGCACAGTCTGTCCAGCATGTGTAAGGTGGAGTTCCACCTGGTGGGCACGTCGCATATGAGGCGGTGAGCGGGAAGGCTGAAGTTACGCTGTAGAGCAGACAGGCGAGCAGCGGCAGGATGTGAACGCCGGAAGCGCGAACAGACGGCCCGCACTTTATTCAGCAGCTCTGACATGTCGGGGTAGTTGTGAATGAACTTCTGCCCCACCAAATTCAGCACATGCGCCAGGCAAGGGATGTGCGTCAAACCGGCTAGTCCCAGAGCTGCAACGAGATTTCGCCCATTATCGCACACCACCTGATAATGGGCTTGAGGCTCACCGGCAGCAACCACTCGTCGGTCTGTTGTTCTATACCCCGCCACAACTCCTGTGCAGTGTGGGGCCTGTCCCCCAAACATATGAGTTTCAGAATGGCCTGCTGACGTTTACCCCGGGCTGTGCTGAAGTTGGTGGTGAAGGTGTGTGGCTGACTCGATGAGCAGGTGGAAGAAGAGGAGGAGGAAGCCGAGTAGGAGGAGGAGGCAACAGGAGGCAAAGAATGTTGCCCTGCAATCCTTGGCGGCGGAAGGACGTGCGCCAAACAGCTCTCCGCCTGGGGCCCAGCCACCACTACATTTACCCAGTGTGCAGTTAGGGAGATATAGCGTCCCTGGCCGTGCTTACTGGTCCACGTATCTGTGGTTAGGTGAACCTTGCCACGGATGGCGTTGCGCAGTGCACACTTGATTTTATCGGATACTTGGTTGTGCAGGGAAGGCACGCTCTCTTGGAGAAGTAGTGGCGGCTGGGAACAACATACTGTGGGACAGCAAGCGTCATCAGCTGTTTGAAGCTGTCTGTGTCCACCAACCTGAATGACAGCATTTCATAGGCCAGTAGTAGAAATGCTGGCATTCAGGGCCAGGGATCGACGGTGGCTAGGTGGGAATTTACGCTTTCTCTCAAATGTTTGTGAGATGGAGAGCTGAACGCTGCCGTGTGACATGGTTGAGATGCTTGGTGACGGAGGTGGTGGTGTTGGTGGTACATCCCCTGTTTGCTGGGCGGCAGGTGCCAACGTTCCTCCAGAGGCAGAGGATGAGGCCGAGGCGGCAGCAGCAGAAGAGGCCGAGGCGGCAACAGCAGAAGAGGCCGAGGCGGCAGCAGCAGAAGAGGTAGCAGGGGGAGCCTGAGTGACTTCCTTGGTTTTAAGGTGTTTACTCCACTGCAGTTCATGCTTTGCATGCAGGTGCCTGGTCATGCAGGTTGTGCTCAGGTTCAGAACGTTAATGCCTCGCTTCAGGCTCTGATGGCACAGCGTGCAAACCACTCGGGTCTTGTCGTCAGCACATTGTTTGAAGAAGTGCCATGCCAGGGAACTCCTTGAATCTGCCTTTGGGGTGCTTGGTTCCAGATGGCGGCGGTCAGTAGCAGGCGGAGTCTCTTGGCGGCGGGTGTTCTGCTTTTGCCCACTGCTCCCTCTTTTGCTACGCTGTTGGCTCGGTCTCACCACTGCCTCTTCCTCCGAACTGTGAAAGTCAGTGGCACGACCTTCATTCCATGTGGGGTCTAGGACCTCATCGTCCCCTGCATCGTCTTCCACCCAGTCTTCCTCCCTGACCTCCTGTTCAGTCTGCACACTGCAGAAGGACGCAGCAGTTGGCACCTGTGTTTCGTCATCATCAGAGACGTGCTGAGGTGGTATTCCCATGTCCTCATCATCAGGAAACATAAGTGGTTGTGCGTCAGTGCATTCTATGTCTTTCACCGCTGGGGAAGGGCTAGGTGGATGCCCTTGGGAAACCCTGCCAGCGGAGTCTTCAAACAGCATAAGAGACTGCTGCATAACTTGAGGCTCAGACAGTTTCCCTGGTATGCATGGGGGCGATGTGACAGACTGATGGGCTTGGTTTTCAGGCGCCATCTGTGCGCTTTCTGTAGAAAGGGAGATAATGTGAACGTGGTGGATCCACTGTCGGCCACCCAATTGACTAATGCCTGTACCTGCTCAGGCCTTACCATCCTTAGAACGGCATTGGGCCCCACCAAATATCGCTGTAAATTCTGGCGGCTACTGGGACCTGAGGTAGTTGGTTCACTACGACATGTGGCTGTGGCAGAACGGCCACGTCCTCTCCCAGCACCAGAGGGTCCACTAACACCACCACGACCATGTCCGCGTCCCTTACTAGATGTTTTCCTCATTGTTACTGTTCACCACAATAAGAAAAAAATTATTTGGCCCAATGTATTGAATTCAAATTCAGGCCTTTTTTTTTACAGACACCTAACACTATCTGGCTATTTAGGTACCGTATTACACTAATACAGGCACAGCAGTAACCACAGATTTAGCTGAATATAAATTGTAGGCCTAGTATTTAGGCGCTGGATGACAGGTATACGTTTACGGACAGAATTAGACTTGGAAATGCACGGTAGCGTGTGTGTGAAGTTATTGAGAATGACCCTATCCGCACCTTGAATCTAATATACCCTTTTATGGATAGATTTAAAGTAGGCCTGATACAGCAGAAACCACTGATTTAGGGAATTGCTAAGTTAGGAATTGTATTTCAACCCAGAACAAAAACTGTGCTTTGGCGGACACTAAATGAATTGACCAGCCTCAGCAATAAACACAGATTTAGCTCAATATAAATTTGAGGCCTAGTATTTAGGCGCTGGGTGACAGGTATAGGTTTACGGACAGAATTAGACTTGGAAATGCATGGTAGCGTGTGTGTGAAGTTATTGAGAATGACCCTATCCATACCTTTAATCTTATATACCCTTTTACGGATAGATTTAAAGTAGGCCTGATACAGCAGAAACCACAGATTTAGGGAATTGCTAAGTTGGGAATTGTATTTCAACAAAAATATATCCTTTGCCAGACAGCAGACAGTATTACAATTGGCTGGCCACAGCTGAAACACTAGATTTAGGGTACTGCTATTTTGGCAATTGTATTTAACCCCTCAATAAAATAGCAAGCACAGCCAAGCCCCTGATGTAGGATATAGCCCAAAAATAACCACACTACTGATGGTTAAATGGACTTGGTGGCAGCTTGTGCTGGCGCACCACAAGACAGAAAATGGCCGCCGATCACCCCAGAAAAAAGTGACTGAAAAACGCTCTGGGCAGCCTAAAAACAGTGAGCAATTAAATAGCAGCAGTTCAATGATCCGCAGCTGTAGATCGATCACTGAATTAAGTGTTTTTGATGAGTTAATCACTGCCTAATCTCGCCCTAACAGTCGCAGCTGCAACCTCTCCCTTCACTGATCAGAGCAGAGTGACGGGCGGCGCTACGTGACTCCAGCTTAAATAGAGGCTGGGTCACATGCCGCACTGGCTAATCACAGCCATGCCAATAGTAGGCATGGCTGTGACGGCCTCTTGGGGCAAGTAGTATGACGCTTGTTGATTGGCTGGTTTGCAGCCTTTCAAAAAGCGCCAAGAAAGCGACGAACACCGAACCCGGACTTTTACGAAAATGTTCGGGTTCGGGTCAGTGTCACGGACACCCCAAAATTCGGTGCAAACCCGAACTATACAGTTCGGGTTTGCTCATCCCTAGACATGACAAAGCGGAATTCCAGCAAGTTGGAACATCTCAGATCAAGAGGTGTAACGGCAGACCATTCTGTCGTCTCAAGTCCAGTAAAGTATTCCTTGCTATTGTAGCTGATCACTTTGCCTGGTTGGAGTTGGTGGGGAGACTGGCAGCGAGATGTTTGTTGCTTGATGCAGTTTAGAAAGTGATTAACTGTGTGGCTGCTCTCGTCCAGGCTGAACATGGGGTGTCACTACTTTACTTTACACGTGTGATAGGAAGGACGGGAAGTGGGAACAATGCTGTGCTCTGATGCTGTAGGGGCAGGAGAATGTCCATGGAGGAGGAAGTTGAGGAGGCGGATAAACAGATCATATAGGAACCAGACCGATAGAAACATGGAGATGTTAATATGACCTGGCTTCATTGCTGCTGCCACACTGAAAAAAACATTGACCCAGTGGGTCGTGAAAGACCTGCACTGTCCCTGCCCATAACTACTGTTCCACAGTGGCCTGCACCTTGCTGCACAGTGAGAATGGCATGGAGTTGCCCACTTTCTCCACCACATTTTTTTTGCAGAAATCATGCTGGCTAGGTATCTTCCAGCGAGGCTGAGAGCACATCATCAGCTCCCTAAAGGCTTCAGACTCTACTAAGTGGTATGGCAGAGACTGTACTGCCAGCAACTTGGACAGGTGGGCACGTAAAGTTCCTTCCTGGCCACATATTGATGGCTGAGAACAAAGTAAAGTAGTAGTTGGAGGAGTAGTATGAGTGGGAGAAGCAGAAAGTAGGCCTGGTTGCCACAAAGTAGACTGGGAGAAGGAGGACACTCTTGTTGCGCTAAGCTGGCGGACACTTCAATTTACCCACAGTAAATGGTGATGCCGCAATATGTGCTTTGATAGAGCTGTAGTGTCTATATTTGTGTTTGAACATGGCTTGTTTTCTTGCTTGTTTTCATCCTGCAGATCTTGCACATAGCAATGCTTTTGTCTTCTGGCAGTGTGGAGAAAAACTGTCAGATGGAAGGTTCTCACCATACACCATGCCTCTGCTCAATATTGCTGCCACTGCCACTGCCACCACCTTCCTCCTCTGATGTTACACACGACCAAGTTCCAGTAGTCAAGGCCAAATCTATAAGCGGTTATAATATTAGCAACTCTTATCACATGAATCACCGCAATTAAAACATAACATTTATTGATATATCATGATAAAAGGGCCCAAAATTTATAATAAAATAACGCGTTTCATTGGCATCCGCCAAATCATCAGGGGACCAGTTTGCAAATTATCAAGCCTTCCTATATGCGTCTAGTAAAACTCCTGAAACAAAGTATATATATATTTGTAATGGTCACATCCAATATACATCATCAAGAGTACTTGTACAGCTGCTTAGCTTTCCACAATGTATTATTGTGGTCCAGCTGTAGTCCTGTCCTCAGTACTGCGTGGGGCAGCACCTCTAGTCATCCTGCAGTGGCAGCGATAATATCAGTATCCGGGGCGTTCTATTTAAATCCCCGCTCAGACACTCAAGGCTCGCCTCTATCAACACGTGACCCGCTCACTCTCCGATCATCATTTTATTATAAATTTTGGGCCCTTTTATCATGATATATCAATAAATGTTTGTCGCGAGGGTGTCAAGAACCACTCCTGACTCCGTTATACCCGGGGTCAGGAAGTCGCAACGGTTGGCTGTGCGCTCTATGTAAGATAGGGCTGTTTCCTTATGGTAGCTTTCTGGGTTTTCTTTTCAACCCTTTTTGGCTCACTCAGGGATCCGTAGCTCCTTCTCCTCAGCTGTTCCTTGTCCAGCACTCCCAACCTCCTTATATTCCCCTCTCACACTTCTCTGGTTGCCAGATATAGAGCTTCCTGCCTGGACTTCTATACTGACCCACTGGAGCTGTGTTGCTGCGTTCTCTGGTTGTTGCGGAACCCAAGGTCCCTCTCCCTGACAGATTTTCTGGGGGAAGGGACAAGTTTTTGACATTTCGTGAGGCCTGTAAATTATATTTTAAACTGCGCCCTTACTCCTCTGGTAATGAAGAACAGCGGGTGGGGGTTGTTATTTCCCTGCTGCAGGGGGACCCGCAGTCCTGGGCGTTCTCTTTACCCACTGATTCCCAGGCTCTTCGGTCAGTGGATGAGTTTTTCGGGGCCTTGGGTCTCATATATGACGACCCTGACCGAGTCGCACTGGCTGAATCAAGATTACGGAGACTCCTACAAGGAGAGCGGCCGGTAGAGGAGTATTGCTCTGAGTTCCGTAGGTGGGCTACGGATATCCAATGGAACGACCCGGCTCTCAGGAGTCAGTTCTGCTCTGGGTTATCCGAAAGGGTTAAGGATGCACTTGCATTATATGAGACCCCCTTTTCCCTTGATGCGGTTATGTCCCTTTCTATCCGAATAGATAGACGCCTTAGGGACAGGTTGAAAAAACCGGAGCAATTGGTAACCCCTCCCAAGCAGCAGTTAGTCTGTACGGACTTAGACTAGCCTAGGCAGCTAGGAGGAACCACTCGTCAGGTCCGTCCTCCGTACGAGGTTCGCCGTAGGCGTGGGGTTTGTTTTTTTTGTGGGGAGAGGGGTCATTTCATTAATCACAGTCTTCCCCGAGGAACGAGGCAGGTCCGTTATGAAGTCCATGGACAGATGTGTCCAAGGACGGGAAGGAATGGGTAAGGGAAGGAGAGGACCTGATGGCCGTGAATGAGGGACTTTGGCACGAGCGCAAGTCTCGCAGGCTGCCACAAAACCTTCAACCGACTTACGAAGCGCAGGCCACCAGAATCTCCGAGCGATGAGATCCAGTGTGGCTCTTACCCCCGTGTGCCCAGCAAGGACCGTATCGTGGTGTTCTTTAAAAATCTTGTGTCTTAAAGCGAGAGGCACAAACAACCTCCCAGGAGGACAAAGATCAGGAGCCTCTGACTGGGCTGCCTGCACCTCTGCCTCCAATTCAGGAAAAAGAGCAGAGACCACCACACCTTCAGCCAAAATGGGACCCGGGTCTTCAAAATTCCCGCCTCCCGGAAAACAACGTGACAGGGCATCTGCCTTCACATTCTTAACTCCAGGGCGGAACGTGACAACAAAATTAAACCTAGAAAAGAACAAAGACCATCTGGCCTGTCTTGGGTTCAGACGCTTGGCTGACTCCAAGTAGGCCAGATTTTTATGGTCAGTAAATACGGTAATAGGGTGTCTGGCTCCCTCTAGCCAATGGCGCCATTCCTCAAAAGCCAACTTGATGGCCAACAATTCCCTATCTCCCACATCGTAATTTCTCTCTGCGGAGGAGAGTTTTCTTGAGAAAAAGGCACACGGTCGCCAATTGGCAGGAGAGGAACCCTGAGACAAGACCGCCCCCACACCCACCTCAGAAGCATCAACCTGAACTATGAAGGGTAAAGAAACATCAGGTTGCACCAAGATGGGAGCGGAAGCAAAACTCTCCTTGATATCAGAAAAAGCCTTACGCGCCTCTACTGACCAAGAAGAAAAATCTACCCCCTTTCTGGTCATATCAGTGAGTGGTTTAACAATAGAAGAATAATTCAAAATGAACTTCCTGTAATAATTGGCAAAGCCCAAAAAACGCATCAGCGCCTTCTGATTCTCAGGAAGCTCCCACTCAAGCACAGCGCGGACCTTCTCGGGGTCCATGCGAAAACCAGAACGGAGAGAAGAAACCCCAGAAATTGAATTTCTGGAACCGCAAACACACATTTTTCCAGTTTCGCATATAATTTATTCTCCCGCAGGATGAGCAAGACCTGACGTAAATGTTCCTTATGAGTTTTGAAATCGGGAGAAAAAAATCTAAATGTCATCCAAATACACCAATACAAATTTTCCCATCAAATGATAAAAAATGCTGTTCACAAAATGCTGAAAAACGGCTGGGGCATTCATCAAACCAAAAGGCATAACCAAATTTTCAAAATGGCCCTCAGGGGTATTGAAGGCCGTCTTCCATTCGTCCCCTTCTCTGACCCTGACCAGGTTGTATGCCCCTCTTAGATCTAATTTGGAAAAGACTTTAGCCCCAACAACCTGGTTAAACAGGTCCGGGATCAGAGGAAGCGGATAAGGGTCACGAATTGTGATACTGTTCAGCTCCCTGAAATCCAGACAAGGTCTTAAAGAACCATCTTTTTTCTTAACAAAGAAAAAAACAGCGGCAACAGGTGACTTCGAGGGTCGTATGTGTCCTTTTCTCAGACTCTCAGAGATATAAGCACGCATAGCGATCCTCTCAGGTTGGGAAAGATTGTATAAACGAGATTTAGGCAGCTTGGCGTCTGGGATGAGATTAATAGGGCAATCGTACTCCCTGTGCGGGGGCAAATCCTGAACTCCACTCTCAGAGAAGACATCAGAAAATTCAGAGAGAAAAGATGGTACAGTCTTAGTAGCAACCTCAGAAACAGATGTCATGAGGCAATTCTCTCTGCAAAAGTCACTCCAACCATTTATTTGCCTCGCTTGCCAATCAATGGTGGGGTTATGCTTAGTGAGCCAGGGCAGCCCCAACACCAGAGGGGTAGGCAAACCGCTAAGGACGAAACATGACACATCCTCAACATGAGCATCACTCACAATTAAACGGATATTGTGAACTATGCCCTTTAATGATTTCTGAGAAAGTGGAGCGGAATTGATAGCAAAAACAGGAATATCCTTTCCCAAAGTGCGCACCTGGAAACCATGAGTTATCGCAAATTGATTATCAATGAGATTGACCGCTGCTCTACTATCCACAAAAATCTCACAAAAAATGTTCTTGCTCTCTAGCGCCACGGGAACAAAACGGGAACTACAAGCAAACGGAAAACCTTCAATTTCTGCCTCAACCCTGCCAATAGTAACAGACGGAACATTTTTAAAAGATTGTTTCCTGTTTGTTTCTTTATTACTCCCAGAAAACTGCCTGAATCTCCTAGAGGGACAAATATTTGCCAGATGATTTATACCTCCACAACAAAAACAAACCCTCCCATGCGAGCTGAATCTTCTATTGTCAGAAGCAATCAACCCCAGCTGCATGGACTCCTGCTCAGAAGGGGCTGACGGCGACTGAGACCCCTGCGTACAGAATGGGACCGCTGCACTGTCCTGGGACTGAGTATGACAGGAAGGGGACATCTCTCCTCTCTCTCTAAGACGCCTGTCAATACGAACGGCCTGAGACATAGCAGAGTCCAAAGAAATAGGCCTCTCATGAAAGGCAAATGCATCTTTCAATCCCTCTGAAAGACCATGGCAAAATTGACTTCGGAGTGCAGCATCATTCCAACCAGTATCAATTGCCCATCTCCGAAATTCTGAGCAGTATATCTCTGCGGATTGTTTACCCTGGCATAATAGACGTAGTCTAGACTCAGCCAGAGCAATACGATCCGGATCATCATATATCTGACCCAGGGCTAAAAAGAATTCATCCACTGAATGGAGAGGCCGTGCCCCCTCCGGCAGCGAAAAGGCCCAGGACTGAGCGTTACCTCTGAGCAGCGATATAATGATCCCCACCCTCCATTCCTCATCACCAGAGGAATGGGGTAGAAGGCGAAAATGGAGTTTGCAAGCCTCTCTAAAACGCACAAAATTCTCACTACCCCCGGAGAACGTATCCGGGAGCGAGATCTTAGGCTCAGAACAAACTCCATGAACGCAAGCTGAACCGGTCACTTGAAGCTGAGAAAAAGTCTTACGGAGATCAGCTACCTCCAATGAAAGACCCTGGAAGCGTTCAGCCAAAAGTGAAACCGTATCCATGCTTGAGACGGTTTTGGCGGCTTATAATGTCACGGACGGTGTACAGGAAACAAGGCAAAGCAACAAGCATAAATGACTCGCTGGATCCAAAAGCTAAGGAACAAAAGGGAGACCACTGCAGAAGACCTGGCACTTTCCCTGGCTGCTCAGCCTATGCAAAGATCCGAATGGTGGAAGTTTGCATATCCACGTACCTTGACTATATAACCCCTGAGCACCCTACAATAGTGAGGGGACACGACCACCGGCTCCCTACACAAGATACGGAGGGAGTCAGGGTCACCTGGGATCCAGCAAACAGAAAATAACAGATAAATGTTCAACACTTAACTTTGTGTAGTGTCCCACTAGGTAGGGGTGGGCACTACGCAAGGGTCAATTGGTGTGCGCGTTACTCCTACTCACAAGGAACAGAAATGTCATATTTAATTGTGCAGTAATGTATGTTTTAATGTGTTTTTACATTTAATGTACCCCTGTATGATGCAACAGCAGGCCTAGTTGGGTGTAGTTAGACATCCCAGACACTAGAGGGAGATAGGGAGCCCCTAGTATAAATGTCCAGGCCCAGACAGGGAGAGTTAGTGCAGAGTCAGGAGTCTGAGAAGACAGAGGTTAAAAAGCCTGCTCCTGACATGCAGCTGGATAGCCCTGGCTGCTAGTGATGTCCAGGAGGCTAGTGAGAAGCTCCAGCCTGCCTGAGAACAAGAGAGCCTTAGTTAGCTCTGAAGACACCCCAGTCGCAGGATCCAACCTCCTGGGAGAAACCCACAGTTATCCACTTTACAAGAGAGGGCGATCCAGGGTAAGCTAAGTGACCCTGATGGGCAGATGAAGCTAGAAAGTGCAACAAGAATCTAATACCTGAGGAAGCTAGTAACCAAGGATTTAAGCCACCCTTTAGGCATCCGGGCCTTGGGAGATAAAGCCAGAGCAGGAGTTCTAGAAAGGACAGTGTACATTGATTCTGAGGAAAGGTACAACCTGCTGCTAAGTGCTTGTAAATTTACCCTCTGCGTATCTTGCATGAATATTGCCTGCCATTTTGTGAATAAGCCTCCTTGTGGAACTGTGATTGAAGGACTGTACTACTACCTGCTGTACAAAATTGGATTGTTCAGTAAAGTTACGTTTGGTTCACCATATACTTGTGTACCTCCATCATTCCAACTACCAATCGGCGTGCCACCGTCCAAAGGCACTGGCATCACGAATCCAACAGGGACCTTGCCCCAGGCACTCAAAATACCTGTAACATCCAGGGCATCTCATCCACCATCAGGCCTGGTCCCTATATACAGAGTGTGCCCCAGAGGAACCGTGTCTACCTCTCCTTCACTGCCACGCGCCTGCCCAAGGTTCTCCAATACAGTGAGTACCCTCGATTGCCCATAACCGTGACCTCACTTCGTCTATACCCTGCAGGTCTGGCGTGTTGCATAAATTGGCGTCACGAACAGGATCCGAATATTCCTGCGCCATTGCGGATTTAAAAACTGTGTGCTGAAAATTGTCTTAAAGGGACATGCCCCAATTGTTTTATTGAATATTGCTGGGCCAAAGTGAACTGTAATAATTGCGGTGTGAAAATAGCATTGTGTGGACTGTTTTCTACTTATTTAAGCCACCGCTTGCTGTCAATGAATAGACAGCTATTTTGCTCAAAGATGGCTGCTTAGCTTGATTGAAATTGTTTGCTGCGTCATCTTCATCCTGAATTGGCGGTAAAAATTGGTGCCTTCTGCTAAAAGTGCGGGAAGGCTGTATGCTGGCGCCACCGCCCTGTCTGGACATCTGCATGTCTGCTGTAATGGACTCCGCCTCCCCCATACTGGAGTACCTGGGGGCGGCCTCCCAGTGCAATGGGAGGATCTGTCTGAACTTGTTGGCGCCACCCTGTCGCTCTCCAGAGAAGGATCGAGCATGTTGAGGAGTGAGGACTGTTCTGCTGAGATGTCTGCGCCTGATTTGTTAACCATGAATGTGACTGGTGTAGAGCAAGAGGACGCTCCACCGGCCTACTCTCCGGGACCGGAGAGAACCGCCTGCCCGCCACCGAGGACGCAACCGGAGACCTACTATGGCTCCTGGAGAGACTTCTTCCAGCCCTCGTTTAAGTGGTCAGCGTTGATGGCAGAGATCCGGGAGGCCGCAATAAAGAAAACAACCAAGACAAAAATCTACTATGAGGAACTGGCAAAGACCGTTCACGAGTGCCACACAGACACACAACCCCGCCTGGAAAGGAGAATGGGGTTGGTTGTGGCCTTTGACAAGGACCGAGGCTTCGGTTTCATAAAACACTACCTGACTGGAAGAGACTTGTATGTCAATCGGAGGTCCGTCAAGCGGAGCTACCTCCCAGAACATTTACATAACCTCTGCGAGGGAGAGGAGGTTGAATTTACCCCTGCTGAGGGCCTGCGAGGCCCCTACGCCACTGCCGTGTCCCGTCCGAAAAAGAAATCGGAGGACTGGGACCTTGATGAGGACCACCCTGGCTGCGAGCACGAACCTGTGTGCTCTCCAGAACCGGCCCATCATGCCTTTCAAGAAAGGGGCTCCTTCATTGGCCCGAATGTGTTTTGGCAGCCGACAGTGGTGGAGAAGAGGGTTAGCCCATGGCCCTCACCTGAGTTGCCTCGCAGGGAAAAAACTGTCCGTGAGCTTCAGGATGCTGAGAGATTCCGAGCTACCCTGGAAAATATCCGCAGAGGGAGGAAAGCGAACGCCTCACCTGAGCCTGCAGCGGCTGCGCAGGACGAACCACCCACCTTCCAAGTGCCGACGGCGACAGCGGAGACCAGCGATCCCGACTCCGAAAGCCTGGACGACCAGATCGTGCGGCTGGAGCTGAAACTGCGGGAGCTGCGCCAGATTGCCTCCGCCAGGATCCGGACTCCACCTAACCTACAAGAAAAAGGACGTAAGGACTCGGACGTCTCCGGGTCTAAGGTGAGAGTACCTGTCCCTGCCAGTCGTCCCTCCTTAGTACCGGCACCTGCGGTGGGATCCTCATACGCTGTGCACCGGCGCACAGAGCCAGTTGCTCCAGAACCCACCGGACCGCTTGCAGCAGCGGTACCCAGGCCAGTGCAGCAGCCCACGATTGTTATGCCTGCTCCGGTGAGGTCAGCGACTTTGATTACCACTAGGCCTATGGGGCCTATACCTATTAGGGGTCCATTTATGTTGCAGTTGCCCCCCAATACGGTGTTGTGGGCACATCCATCTATTGAACCTCAGTACAGGCCCGATATACAAATGGAGCCAGGGAGCACCACTGAAATGCAAAGTGGATATGACTTGCCCCTGTGAATTGGCCTGCTAGGCCCTTGATGTTTGCTTTATTTACCAAGGGATCCTAAAGAAGACTTAACCCTTCCAGGACAGGAGTCCTTCGTTGTTTTGGCCCTCTGTTGCTGCTGCCAGTTACCCACGGCTCAGTGGAGGCGGCAAGCCACTGAAATACCACGTGCAGCAAGGCCATCTTGTTTACAGGACCCCCTGCCTGCTTTCTCAGAGTGAAAACCCAGTTGTGCCTGTTTCCATGTTGCACCTTTTAACCCTTTCACCCCCTTTTCAAGTTGATTGAGGGTATTACAGCACTTGTTTTATATATGCAATTTAAATAATGTGGACTATTTTATGTGCTGCTATTTTATTATGCAACTTGAATTTCAAGAATTGGGCCCAGGGATAGACTCAAATGCACATGAGCCTCTGAGATTTTGCTACTATTTTAAAGTAATGTTCCCAGAGATGGACTCCACCTCGTGCGAGCCTCTGTGATTCTATCTTCCTCTCTATTTTCATCTGCGATATCCTTTCTTGGCTGTGGATTGAACAAAAAGAAAAGAACCTGGGTACGGACTAATTTTATATGCTTTGAGCCTCCAAGAATTGTTATTTAATGTTTTACATTTTCCATGGACTACAACTGTTCTATTATGGACTATCCTGGTATTTATTGTTACGCTGTGCCAGGTCAGCGCCCCTGTTCCCATTGTGTTATCCTGAGAGAAGAGAACGACGCCCCTTTTCACCATTACTTGCTCCTAATCCAGTGGAACTGCCTGATGTATACATATAATGTATTTTTGCAAATGTAGATGTGTTTTCCTGCTTTACTTTCTCTTTCCCTATTACAGGTGCAGTATCCAGCTGTGCAGGGACCCTCCATGTTGCGCCGAGGACGGGCAACGTTATAGTGTGGGGGTATGTAGTGTCCCACTAGGTAGGGGTGGGCACTACACAAGGGTCAATTGGTGTGCGCGTTACTCCTACTCACAAGGAACAGAAATGTCATATTTAATTGTGCATTTAATGTATGTTTTAATGTTTTTTTACATTTAATGTACCCCTGTATGATGCAACAGCAGGCCTAGTTGGGTGTAGTTAGACATCCCAGACACTAGAGGGAGATAGGGAGCCCCTAGTATAAATGTCCAGGCCCAGACAGGGAGAGTTAGTGCAGAGTCAGGAGTCTGAGAAGACAGAGGTTAAAAAGCCTGCTCTTGACATGCAGCTGGATAGCCCTGGCTACTAGTGATGTCCAGGAGGCTAATGAGAAGCTCCAGCCTGCCTGAGAACAAGAGAGCCTTAGTTAGCTCTGAAGACACCCCAGTCGCAGGATCCAACCTCCTGGGAGAAACCCACAGTTATCCACTTTACAAGAGAGGGCGATCCAGGGTAAGCTAAGTGACCCTGATGGGCAGATGAAGCTAGAAAGTGCAGCAAGAATCTAATACCTGAGGAAGCTAGTAACCAAGGATTTAAGCCACCCTTTAGGCATCCGGGCCTTGGGAGATAAAGCCAGAGCAGGAGTTCTAGAAAGGACAGTGTACATTGATTCTGAGGAAAGGTACAACCTGCTGCTAAGTGCTTGTGAATTTACCCTCTGCGTATCTTGCATGAATATTGCCTGCCATTTTGTGAATAAGCCTCCTTGTGGAACTGTGATCGAAGTACTGTACTACTACCTGCTGTACAAAGTTGGATTGTTCAGTAAAATTGCATTCGGTTCACTATTCTACTTGTGTACCTCCATCATTCCAACTACCATTCGGCGTGCCACCGTCCAAAGGCACTGGCGTCACGAATCCAACAGGGACCTTGCCCCAGGCACTCAAAATACCTGTAACATCCAGGGCACCTCATCCACCATCAGGCCTGGTCCCTATATACAGAGTGTGCCCCAGAGGAACCGTGTCTACCTCTCCTTCACTGCCACGCGCCTGCCCAGGGTTCTCCAATACAGTGAGTACCCTCGATTGCCCATAACTGTGACCTCACTTCGTCTATACCCTGCAGGTCTGGCGTGTTGCATTTGTAGCAGACAGGAGAACAAGACCATCATGCACACACACTCCAGGAAGAAGTATAAGCCACCCAGAAAAGCATTCTGGGGAGGAATTTAAAGGGAAGCAATTAGTCCAACACATGACAGCTGAGAGAGGCTAACGAGATGAGGAACTGAATACCACAACAAAGAAAGTCAAGGAGGAAGTTCTGAAAGGCCTCTGTCAGAGCTTCTCAGCTGTCTGGTTGTGACACCTATTCCCATATTCGCTATTGATTCTGCTCCTCTGTCTCAGAGAAACCTCACCCACATTGTTCATAATTTACATCTTCGGGTAGGGGACCACCATAACGAGATGCTTTCATGCTATGTTCTGGAGGGGCTTCCCACTCCGGTAGTGCTGGGCCTTCCCTGGTTGGTAGCGCACAATCCAGTGGTGGATTGGCAGGCCAGGGAGATATCGGAGTGGAGTGAGCATTGCAGAGAAAATTGCTTAAATAGCAATTGCTTAGTCGCCTCCATAACTACCTACCTACATTTGTTTCGGATTTTAAGGACGTTTTTTTCTGAAAAGGGTTGTCAGAAGTTACCACCTCACCGTCCTTATGATTGCCCGGTTAACCTTATTCCCGGCGCAAAATTACCCAAGACCAGGTTATATAATCTTTCGGGTCCGGAGAGACAAGCCATGAAAGATTATATCTCCGAGAGTCTGGCTAAGGGACACATCAGACCCTCTTCTTCACCCGTGGCTGCAGGGTTTTTCTTCGTTAAAAAGAAAGATGGGGGCCTGCGTCCTTGCCTAGATTTTCGCGAATTAAATCGGATAACCATCCGAGACCCATACCCTCTTCCTCTCGTTCCTGACCTGTTTAACCAGATTGCGGGTGCTAGGTGGTTCTCCAAACTTGATCTTAGGGGGGCCTACAATCTGATTCGTATCAAGGAGGGGGATGAGTGGAAGACAGCTTTTAACACCCCTGAGGGGTATTATGAAAATCTAGTTATGCCTTTCGGTCTGACCAATGCTCCTGCCGTCTTTCAACATTTCGTTAATGACATTTTTAGTCATCTAATCGGCAGGTTTGTGGTGATATACCTAGATGATATTTTAATTTATTCGTCTGACCTGAGAACACATGAGGTGCATGTCAGACAAGTACTGCAGGTCCTACGGACGAATAAATTATATGCTAAAATTGAAAAGTGTGTCTTCGCCGTTCAGGAAATACAGTTCCTGGGATATCTATTATCTGCTTCTGTTTCCGTATGGATCCTAGGAAGGTCCAGGCAATTTTAGATTGGGATCTTCCTGAGAACCTCAAAGCACTGCAACGGTTCTTGGGCTTCGCGAATTTCTATAGAAAATTCATTAAAAATTATTCAGTTATTGTAAAACCCCTTACTGACATGACTAGGAAGGGAACTGATTTTTCTAAATGGTCTGACGCCGCTAAAGTTGCTTTTTCCTCTCTTAAAGAGAGGTTTACCTCGGCACCTGTACTAGTCCAACCTGATGTCTCTCAGCCTTTTATTGTTGAAGTAGATGCGTCAGAGGTGGGAGTGGGGGCGGTGCTGTCTCAGGGTCCGTCTCCTGGCAAATGGCGTCCTTGTGCTTTCTTTTCTAAAAAACTATCTGCTGCAGAAAAGAACTATGATATTGGCAATAGGGAACTATTAGCTATTAAACTAGCGTTTGAAGAATGGCATCACTTTTTAGAGGGGGCAGTCCACCCCATCACTGCGATTACGGACCACAAAAATCTTCTGTACCTCGAATCAGCTAAGCGTCTCACTCCTAGACAAACTAGGTGGTCGCTATTTTTTACCAGGTTTAACTTTGTTATTACCTATCGTCCTGGGGCAAAAAATACCAAGGCGGATGCACTATCTCGTTGTTTCCCTGGAGGGGGTACTGTGAGTGATCCGGTACCCATTCTTCAAAGAGGAGTGGTTGTTTCTGCAGTACACTCTGCTCTGGGGGGAAGGTGTTAGAGGCCCAGGGGGACGCCCCGGTCTCTTGCCCCTCAGAGAAATTGTTTGTACCGTTGAACCTGCGTTTCGAATTATTAAAGGAATATCATAATTCGGCACTTGCTGGGCACCCGGGTAGTAAAGCAACCTTGGAGCTATTGTCTCGTCGTTTTTGGTGGCCAAGGTTGCGTCAGGATGTATTGGATTTTGCCTTCTTGTTCTACCTGTGCGCGCGCGAAAGTTTTGCATACACGTCCTGCAGGGTCTCTATTACCACTCGTCATTCCCAATAGACCGTGGACACATCTGTCAATGGATTTTATCACTGACTTACCTTTGTCTGCGGGTAAAACAGTTATTTTGGTAGTAGTGGACAGGTTTAGCAAAATGGTACACTTCATTGCGTTACCCGCACTACCTAATGCTAAGACTCTTGCTCAGGTATTCATCAGTGAAATCCTGAAGCTTCACGGGGTCCCTTCCGATGTTGTTTTGGATCGGGGTACCCAGTTGTTTTCTAAATTTTGGAAAGCTTTTTGTTCCCGTTTGGGGGTACACTTGTCGTTTTCCTCAGCTTTCCATCCTCAGTCGAATGGACAGACTGAGCATACCAACCAAAACCTTGAGACATATCTAAGATGTTTTGTGTCTGAAAACCAAGAGTTGTGGTCATCATATTTACCGTTAGCTGAGTTTGCCATAAATAATCGTCGTCAGGAATCCACTGGCAAGTCACCATTTCTTGGTGCATATGGTTTTCATCCCCAATTCTGTACTTTCAAAGAGGGTGGGTCTTCTGGGGTTCCCGAAGAGGAACGGTTTTCGTCATCTCTTTCATCGGTATGGCAGAAAGTGCAAGCTAACTTGAAAAATATGGGAGGTAAATACAAATGCATGGCTGATAAGAGACGGTCGCCAGGTCCGGACCTAGGAGTGAATGACTATGTGTGGTTGTCTGCTAGGAATATTAAATTAAAGGTTCCCTCTTGGAAACTGGGTCCTAGGTGCATTGGCCCTTACAAAATTGTAGCCATCATCAACCCCGTGGCTTTTCGCCTGGAGCTACCTCAGACTTTTAAAATCCATAACGTCTTTCATAAGTCGTTACTCAAAAAATATGTTCCACCTCTAGAACCGTCACCGCTGCCACCCCTCCTGTTGTTGTGGATGGTAATCTAGAGTTTCAGATATCCAAAATTGTTAATTCTCGTCGGGTCCGCCGCTCTCTTCAATATCTGGTGCATTGGAGAGGTTACGGTCCCGAGGAAAGAATGTGGGTTCCTGCGTCTGAGGTAAACGCCGACAGGCTAGTTCGGGCTTTTCATGCCTCTCATCCTGAGAGACCTGGTCCTGAGTGTCCGGAGGCCCCTCGTAGAGAGGGGGGTACTGTCACGAGGGTGTCAAGAACCACGCCTGACTCCGTTATACCCGGGGTCAAGAAGTCGCAGCGGTTGGCTGCGCGCTCTATGTATGATAGGGCTGTTTCCTTATGGTAGCTTTCTGGGTTTGCTTTGCAACCCTTTTTGGCTCACTCAGGGATCCGTAGCTCCTTCTCCTCAGCTGTTCCTTGTCCAGCACTCCCAACCTCCTTATATTCCCCTCTCACACTTCTCTGGTTGCCAGATATAGAGCTTCCTGCCTGGACTTCTATACTGACCCACTGGAGCTGTGTTGCTGCGTTCTCTGGTTGTTGGTCCAGAACGTTTCCCTCCGGATCCCTGTTGGACCTTTGTGGTCTGCTGTGGTCGCCCACCTGGGTTTATGTGTTTGTCTGTATTGTCTGTCCTCTCCCTGGTGTTTCCCTCTTAGTGTCAGTGGTGCGGACTAGCGATCCCACCGGTCCGTTCACTATCTAGGGCTCATTTTAGGGAAAGCCAGGGTTTAGGCACGTGATCGCCGCACGGGTGAGGAACCCGTCTAGGGACGTCAGGGCAGTCAGGTGCCAGCCGCAAGGTGAGTCAGGGGTCACCACCTTTCCCTCTCCCTTAGGCAGGGCTTTCCCTTTTCCCTCCCTGTGCGTGACGCCGGTCATTACAATGTTATGTTTTAATTGTGGTTATTCGTGTTATAACAGCTCCTCTGATGTTACCTACTCCTCAGCACCCTGATCAGGCTCCCAGGTCCTGTCTAAGACATAAACATTGTCAGAGTCCTCACACTTCCTGACACTTTTATCAGACTATGATATGTGATTGTGAGCTCCTTGTCCTCCCGATTGTCTGTTCAGTATTTGTCCTGAGTCCCACCGTCATGGCCACTGCCCCACCACTATCACAGTGGATATAGCTGCCACTACTACCACCACTAATATACCTATGCATGGAGTACACCACCTTTTTGTTATGTAACTTTCACTTTATCCTACGGCATAATGCTCAAGGGCTTGTATGGAAGGGACTGCTGTGCTGAGCCTGCTACATCATGGTGGGTGCTGGCTGTATAGTACAGCTAGTATCCAGTAGCAATGACCAGGCCCCACTAGGAGGGGACAGTGATGACAGGGAGGATGCAACTGAAAGACTTCTCTGGGGTTGCAAGGAGGAGGAGCAGCAGCAACGCTGTGACTCCTGGCTCCATGGCCCGGTGCCAGACTCAGAGGTCACATCCATGTCATCCTGGTGCGACTGAGAGGAAGAGTGAACCATCCAGTCCATAATCTCATCCTCCTTTCTCTCAATAATACTGTGACGCCTTTTGGGCGCCAGGGAGAATTGTGGCCTATTACTACTACTACTGCTACTGCTACTGCTACTACTACTGGATGGCTGGTGCTGCTGCCAGCCACATTTATATTCTGTGAAGACAAGGCCTGCGTCTTTCATTTTCCACTCTTCCATTTTCCAGACATTTTATTATGAGGCCGGGGACGGACATACTGGCTGTGCAGCTGGTTCAGCTGCACAGGGGCCCAGCATGCGAGGGGGCCCATACAGTTTGGATTGGTCCACTGGTGAGTGGGGCCCCCTTCCTCAACTTCAGACTGAAAGATAATGTGCAGCTCAGGACTAATTCATAGGAGAGTTAACATAGGACCTTGTGGACCCAACCTTACTAACCAGGAGAGCTGATTGGTCTGAAAACTGTCACTCAAAAGCACTGACAGGCTCTCCTCTAATGGGCCAGCACTGCTAATCAGTGAGGAAGGAAGGAAGGACCCACTGCTGCTGTGTGGAGACCGAGCTGCTGTGTGGAGACCGAGCTGCTGTGTGGAGACCGAGCCCTGCTGTGAGAAGGGGGAGGAGCCTGGCTGAGGACACGAAAAACAGCAATACAGCCAGGGGGTGAGGAAGGGATCTGTATTTAATGTAGTGTAAAATAGTTCCTCCATGTGTGACAGTGCCTGCATATGTACAAGTGTGTATGCGAGTGCCTGCATGTGTGAGGATGTATGACTGTGTGTATGTGACAGTGCCTGCATGTGTGAGGATGTGTATGTGACAGTGCCTGCATGTGTGAGGATGTGTATGTGACAGTGCCTGCATGTGTGAGGATGTGTATGTGAGTGCCTACATGTGTGAGGATTTATGACTGTGTATGTGACAGTGCCTGCATGTGTGAGGATGTAGACTGACGAGAAAACTGAACCTTCCCCCCAACCCATCTTATCGCAGCTAATATAAAAACCATGCAACACCTTCTTTGTTGGGTGAGAGTTGGTCACAGCTTTTATTTGACTATTGATTTTTTACAACACCAACTTTTTTAATTCAAACTTATACCAAACTGGGAGTCATAAGAAGCAGTATGCCCCACGGAATCCCTCCGTGGGCAAGTCCGCCATCTTCTCCATTTATTTCACCGACCTCCACTGAGGAGCCCGTGTACCCCTACATGGCGCTCCGACCCCCACCCAACAAAAATAATGCTTGCTCCTTGCTGTCTTGCAAACCAGATAGAAAGATATCCAATCCAATATCATTCAAATGAACACCATCCGGTCTCATAAGTCTCATATTGTCTCCCTCCAGCTGTCGATGTCTAACTACTACCCCAGCCCTGGAACTTATAAATCTGGAAATTCTGGTGTTAACTGTTCTCCTGGCACGCTCTATGTCCTGCAAATCCCTTGCTTCTTGCCACGTAACTCTAGGAATAATTTCAGACCACACAATAATTACTTCTTGGAAGAAGGAAGGGATGTGATCCAAATCAGCCTTCATAAGGGTAATGAGCTTTGCAATCTTTAATAGGCAGAGATCATTGCCCCCTGCGTGAATGACCAATATTACATGGGAGTGAACAGTTCTACTGCGCTCCACTGCCTCCGGGAGGACCTGTGACCAGCGTAGACCCCTGACGCCTCTCCAGGCGACTGAAACATTCCTGAAACCGAGGCTATGGCCACCCGGCCTGTGTTCTGCACGTTGTCCTGCCCAAAATATATGAGTGTCCCACGAAGCAGATGGTGGGCTGGCCGGAATCTGAAAACAAATTAAATCAATAAATGCGGGCGAATATATGAAGCATAACACGCAGATCTCCATCTGCCGATACGTTGAACCGCAGCTTCTGGTAAACCTGCCTTAGCCGCTTCGGTAGCCGCGCCTATGTGGAAAGAATGAGTGCAAACTAATAGGCAGCGGCGCAAAATAGCTTTGGATTGGAAAAGTGTTAATGGGCTGCCGTCAGCATGAAGCAGGTGTGCCGGACCCCGTGCGCGGGTACGATTCCACTCCAAAACTACAGCATGGAGGCAAATAGGGCCATCCACCTTATGCAACGGAAGCCAAGACCCTTGTCCCAACAAATCAGTTTTGGATCGGCGTATAAGTATCCTAAGGGATGATTCAGTAAGGAAAACATCACCTGAGGCCAAGCCTCTTAAACGAGAGAGGGCCGGGCAAACTACTTCGCTAAGGGTACTTTCACACTTGCGTTGTTTGATTCCGGCAGGCAGTTCCGTTGCCTGAACTGACTGCCTGATCAGGCAAACTGTATGCAAACGGATGTCATTTTTTCTGACTGATCAGGCATTTTTCTGACTGATCAGGATCCTGATCAGTCAGAAAAATGCCTGATCAGTCAGAAAAATGCATTGCAATACCGGATCCGTTTTTCCGGTGTCATCAGGCAAAACGGATCATTTTATTTTATTTTATTTTTAAAGGTCTGCGCATGCGCAGACCGGAAGGACGGATCCGGCATTCCGGTATTTTGAATGCACTAATACATTCCTATCGAAAAGATCCGGCATTCAGGCAAGTCTTCAGTTTTTTTCGCCGGAGATAAAACCGTAGCATGCTGCGGTTTTCTCTTTTGCCTGATCAGTCAAAACGACTGAACTGAAGACATCCTGATGCAAACTGAACGGATTACTCTCCATTCAGAATGCATGGTAATATGCCTGATCAGTTATTTTCCGGTATAGAGCCCCTGTGACGGAACTCTATGCCGGAAAAGAAAAACGCTAGTGTGAAAGTACCCTAATACGTAGTGCAGCAAAGAATGCTAATGTGAAAACAGCTTTAAACAGCAAAGCTTCATAAGTAGAAGCGCAAACATCTGAGAGAACATTGCAAATTCGGATTAACAGGGGATAAGATATTGGGCGCCTACACTCGCAACGGGTATGTTTCTTTCTCCAGCCTTTAATGGCCTGGCGAATTAAGAAATGCTTAGTAACATCAGGTGAACCCCATAACTTTAGGTAAAAACTGACACCCGCAAGCCGCCGTTGCGCATCTACGGCTGAAACCCCTAGTGTTTTAAGCCATAACAAATATAAGATCGTCACCTGAAAGGTATCTTCGGGTAATGCATCATTAGGTGTAATACTCGCTTGCGCACACCATTCAGCCCATGCCTTACCATGTCCTGACCACGTCGATGGCGTCACTGACGCTCTCACCAATGACATCAGGCATTCGTCAGCAAATCCCATAGGTGCCGCGGGCAGGGGAGGCCTTCCTTGTTGGCTCCCGGCAGGATACTCCGGAACTCCTGCCATTGGAATCGAGAGAGAGCATCAGCAGCAGAATTAAGTATGCCTGGTACATGGCGAGCGCGAAACCAGATGTTGAGCTCTAAACAGCGTAGTACTAAATGCCGGAGCAGCGCCAGTACAGGAGGGGAAGTGGACGTAAGCTTATTTATACTGAAAACCACTGCCATGTTGTCCGTCCAAAAACATACTCTCTGAGTAGCGAATTTGTGACATAGGTTAACAGCTACAATGATAGGAAATAATTCTAAGAGGGTAATATTGGTACAAAGGCCGGAGGTACGCCATTCCTCAGGCCATGGAGAAGCACACCACTCATTACCAAGTATCGCCCCAAAACCTGTGGAACCAGCTGCGTCAGTGAATAAGGACAAGTCAGGTGATGATATTTCCGGCCCTTCGTAACACGTGTGACCATTGTATGTTTCCAAAAATTGATGCCAAACCAGTAAATCCATTTTTATCTGTCTAGTTAAGCGGACATGGTGATGTGGTTTAACAACCCCGTGTGTAGCGAGGAATAAACAACGGGAGAAAACTCTTCCCATGGGCATAATCCTACACGCAAAAACTAGGGAACCCAACAGTGACTGCATTTGTCTTAACGTGACAGATTTGGATGCCATAAAACCTTGGATTAAGCCGACTAAATTCTGCAATTTATCTTGGGGAAGGCGGAAAACCATTGAGATGGTGTCGATTTCAATGCCTAGATATGTAATAGTCGTGTCGGGGCCACAGGTTTTTTCTTCACATAGGGGAACGCCAAATTTATACATAAAATAACGGAACGTGTTAAGGAGGTGTTGACATTGATTTGTATTGCTCGGAGAGACAAACAGAAAATCATCCAAGTAGTGTGTTATCGACTGAGAGCCTGACTCATATCTAATCACCCATTCCAGGAAAGTGATAAACATCTCGAAATAATGACACGAGATGGAGCAACCCATTGGCAGACAGGTGTCGTAATAGTACAAGTCGTCAACAATCTGGGTGGACGGGGAGTAAACGGAAAGCCGTCTCAATGTCCGCCTTAGCTAATAGGGCACCTTGACCCGCACGTCTGACTAAGGCCACTGCCCGGTCGAATGGGACGTAGGTGACTGATGAATCAACTTTTGAAATGGCGTTGTTAACGGATGCGCCTTTAGGGAAGGACAAATTGTGGATCAACCTGAATTTTCCTGGTTCTTTTTTTGGGATAAGGCCTAATGGAGAAACACGAATGTTATAAAGGGGGGGGGGAGTGGCCCCACTATTCTGCCTAATGAAACTTATTTTGCAATTTTTTGGCGTAGCTGCTCCGGGTGTTCTAATGTTGATTTTAAGTTTTGGGAAAACATGGGTAACCTTGAATAGTTAAAAGGAATGAAGAAGCCAAAAGTGAAACCAAAACGCAACTGTGACGCCACATCTTTACTGGGGTAATTATTTAGCCAATGTGCCATTGCGCAAACGCTCACCGGGGTCTTTGCCGCCAGCGTCGGGAGAAGGCTTGTGGACGTGGGGGTTACGTGAGCAGCGGACGGCGGGGTGGGCTCCTCCGCACACTGAGCACTCATGTTTAAACTTGCACAACGAAAATAATTTACGGTGCCCTTCGTTGTATAGCCAACAGGCCCCTGGTCTGCGGATGGCCACTAGTCCCTGCATACTTGCTGAGGGGCCAGCGGCCGTAGAAGGAAAGGGGTTGGATTTTTGCGCTAACATGAGCTGAAGCCACAAATCCGTAGCTTTCACACCCCAACCAATCTCTGGGTGCAATACCAGCCGTCGACAGAACTCCTCATCGTATCGCCACCAAGCTGAACCCCCATGTGACTTATAAATGGAGTCCATGTAGATGAAGAGTTCCGCCGACCGCTCAGGATGACGAGTAGCCATCGTCTAGCCTAACACCGAAAAGGCTTGTAACCAATTCCCTATGGTGCGAGCTATTTTTGGTTTACGGTCTAGGAGACGTTCCGCATTCGGCCTCCTTTCTTTGTCTACTGTATGCTGATCTATGGAAATTAAGGACTATATATCAGCATACTGGTTTGACCATATCTTATTTTTAGTTTCTTCATCCAAATGGGTACCTAATGGGCTAAGACCGCAAAATAAAGACTCTTTATGGACGCTAGCGCGTGTTTTATCAGTTAACCGGACAGGAAGGGGATCAACCGCAGGGGCGTCCTCTAGCTGTGCTAGCAACGCTCGCAATGCTAGCACTAAACCTGTACCCACCTTGTCAACGCCCCATGCCCCTGTGCAATCAAGCTGACCTTGTGTAGATGGTGCCGCCACCTCGGCTTGAGCGATCTGAGGGTTTTCAGTCTGTGTGATGCTTGCTGGATCGGTCCTGCGAGACGAACGGCTGGCCGCTCGCCTGTCATCACGTCTCCTTTCGGTCCTTGACCCGCCGGAACTGGGTCCGCTGGTACTCCAATCAGATGAGGACGGTGACCGCCACCTGTATGACCTGGAACGGGCATCCCTGTGCCTCCGACGAGACTCCCTGATGCGTGAGTGGCGCCGCGAATGGTATGCCGACCTGCGCCGATGTCGGCGGTCGGGTACTGCAGCTGGGGTTCTGGATCTAGCCGTTGATCGGCGTGTAGGGGTTAATCGCATCGGTGCCGCAGTTAAAGGAGGAGGGGTCCTGAGGCTCCAGGTTAGAAATTATTGATGGGGTTAACTGGGAGGGGGCTGGCCAAGAGCCGCTCGGCCGGAAGACACACTTCCTGTCCTGCCGGCGCTCCTGCCATGGCTCTCCCCCGACCAGTTCTGCGCTGTGATCTCACAGGTAAGGGAGGGGAGGGGGAGCACAAGCGAGCTGGCGGTCATACGGTTCTATTAGTGCGCCTGACCGCCGCTCTAACCGGAGGTGGTGTTGGATCAGGAGGGGCTACGGAGGACAGCGCAGGGGCTTGTAATCCCGCCAGCAGGCGAGATATAAAAGCCGGCCCTTCAGTATGTAATTGGACTGCAAGCGCAGCCATAAGGTTTTGTTCCGTGGCCATACCTGGGAAGCTGCACAGGTGCCAGGAGAAAGAGGCAGGGCGGAATCCTGCCGCCCCTTTCATAACCTCCAGCAAGACCACCACTACAGTCAATCAGATCACAGGGGGGGGGGCTGATAATCAGTGAATACAACTCCTATAACCTTTATTTAACTTGAATGCCATACACCCCTAGCAGGTTATACCACTCTCCTTAGCTGCTCCATACAATTAACCCCTGATCCTCTCGCTTCTCTGCAGTCCAATACGCCATTGATTATCCTCGGCGTTGGCTATGACCGTGTGTATATATATGACAGTGCCTGCATGTGTACAAATGTGTATGTGAGTGCCTACATGTGTGAGGATGTATGACTGTGTGTATGTGACAGTGCCTGCATGTGTGAGGATGTGTATGTGAGTGCCTACATGTGTGAGGATGTATGACTGTGTATGTGACAGTGCCTGCATGTGTGAGGATGTGTATGTGACAGTGCCTGCTTGTGTGAGGATGTGTATGTGAGTGCCTACATGTGTGAGGATGTATGACTGTGTATGTAACAGTGCCTGCATGTGTGAGGATGTGTATGTGACAGTGCCTGCATGTGTGAGGATGTGTATGTGACAGTGCCTGCATGTGTGAGGATGTGTATGTGACAGTGCCTGCATGTGTGAGGATGTGTATGTGACAGTGCCTGCATGTGTGAGGATGTATGACTGTGTATGTAACAGTGCCTGCATGTGTGAGGATGTGTATGTGACAGTGCCTGCTTGTGTGAGGATGTGTATGTGAGTGCCTACATGTGTGAGGATGTATGACTGTGTATGTAACAGTGCCTGCATGTGTGAGGATGTGTATGTGACAGTGCCTGCATGTGTGAGGATGTGTATGTGACAGTGCCTGCATGTGTGAGGATGTGTATGTGACAGTGCCTGCATGTGTGAGGATGTGTATGTGACAGTGCCTGCATGTGTGAGGATGTGTATGTGACAGTGCCTGCATGTGTGAGGATGTGTATGTGACAGTGCCTGCATGTGTGAGGATGTGTATGTGACAGTGCCTGCATGTGTGAGGATGTGTATGTGACAGTGCCTGCATGTGTGAGGATGTGTATGTGACAGTGCCTGCATGTGTGAGGATGTGTATGTGACAGTGCCTGCATGTGTGAGGATGTGTGAAAAAGAGCGGTTGCATTTAGAAAGTTCAGTATGTGTGTTAGGGCTCATTCAGATGGCCGTATGAAGGAGTCCGCATCTGTTCTGCAATTTAACAGAATGGGTGTGGATCCAATCATTTCAATGGGTACACAGAAGATGCGTGCGTCACATCGTGTGTTGTCCACATCCACGTCCTTTCTGCAGCCCCGCAAAAACAATACATGTCCTATTTTTGTCCGCAATTGTCCAAACCCTGTAAAAAATAAAAAATAAAAACTGAAAAGCTAAATAAACAATTTTTTTGTCACCTTACATCACAAAAAGTACAACAGCAAGCGATCAAAAAGGCGTACGCCCACCAAAATAGTACCAAATTAACCTTGCAAAAAATGAGCCCCTATCTGAGACAATCGCCCAAAAAATAAAAAAAACTATGGCTCAGAATATGGAGACACTAAAACATTATTTTTTTGTTTAAAAAAAGCTGTTATTGTGTAAAACTTACATAAATAAAAAAAAGTATACATATTAGGTATCGCCGCATCCATATCGACCGGCTCTATAAAAATATCACATGACCTAACCCCTCAGGTGAACACCGTAAAAAATAAAAAATGAAAACTTTGCTAAATAAACAATTTTTTGCCACCTTACATAACAAAAAGTGTAATAGCAAGCGATCAAAAAGTCATATGCACCGTAAAATATTGTCAATCAAACCGTCATCTCATCCCGCAAAAATCATACCCTACCCAATATAATCACCCAAAAACTGAAAAAACTATGGCTCTTAGACTATGGAAACACTAAAACATGATTTTTTGGGTTTCAAAAATGAAATCATTGTGTAAAACTTACATAAATAAATAAAAAAGTATACATATTAGGTATTGCCGCGTCCGTATTGACCGGCGGTATAAAAAGATCACATTACCTAACCCCTCAGGTGAACACCATAAAAAAATAAAAATAAAAACGGTGTAAAAAAAGCAATTTTTTGTCATTTACATCACAAAAAGTGTAATGGCAAGCGGTCAAATAGTGCCAAACAAACCGTCATCTCATCCCACAAAAAATGAGACCCTACCTAATATAAACGGCCAAAAACTGGAAAAACTATGGCTCTCAGACTATGGAGACACTAAAACATGATTTATTTTGTTTCAAAATGAAATCATTGTGTAAAACTTACATAAATAAAAAAATTGTATATATATTAGGTATCGCCGCGTCCGTGACAACCTGCTCTATAAAAATACCACATGATCTAACCTGTCAGATGAATGTTGTAAATAACAAAAAAAAAACTGTGCCAAAAAAGCTATTTCTTGTTACCTTGCCTCACAAAAAGTGTAATATAGAGCAACCAAAAATCATATGTACCCTAAACTAGTACCAACAAAACTTCCACCCTACCCCGTAGTTTCTAAAATGGGGTCACTTTTTTGGAGTTTCTACTCTAGGGGTGCATCAGGGGGGCTTCAAATGGGACATGGTGTCCAAAAAAACAGTCTAGCAAAATCTGCCTTCCAAAAACCGTATGGTATGTCCCTGACTGTCTCTATGAGTACTACAAGAAACTTTAGACTAGCACATTCATGGTCACAGGAGCATATCCATCAAGCGAGCATGCAGAAAGCAAATAACAGTATGGCTGCACAACATCTCACATACAAACAATAGAACTGAGAAATGGGGATCATTCTAAATTGAAATGGTATTATACCTACTATAAATGAAAAAATAGAAGCTCTTTGCGCACATTTTTGATCAAACGTGTGTCGGGCCCATCTACCAGGCGTCAAGGTGGCTTCTGCAGATGGTTACCTAACACTAACAGAATTACTCTGACTCTGACTCTCTGACTCTCTTGGACTTAGCTTAGGTAAGTCCAAGGTATATACTGTTAGTTATATACTGTTGTATATATCTAAATCTATACCCACTGCATTTATAATATGTATATGTGTTTATGATATATGCAGTGTGTGTATGTATATAGTATATACAGCGGTGTACAGATATGTGAGGTGCGAACTATAATAGATGCAGTGTGTCTGTACATCAGTACATTGCTATATATACTATATATGTGAGGTACGAGTTATAATTTATAACTCATACCTCACATATTACCACACTGCTATATAAACTATATATCTGTACGCACTACATCTATTATCCCTCATACCTCATATATCAGTACACTGCTGTATATACCATATACCTGTACAAACTGAATCTATTCTACCTCTTCATTAGATGAAGATTAGAGGAAACTGCCAATGATCTGATGTGTATGCAGGCCCTGCAGTTGTCAGGGTGCAAGCGGTCCCTTAAAGTACATATTTGTTGTGACGCCAGTTGCAGTGAAGCAACAAGGGCACAGGGTCCCTTTTTTGTGATTGTGGTAGATGGTACCCAAATGTAGGAGTGCCAGAGTGGTGTAAGGTAGCCTATTATGTCCCTTAAGGTTTTGGGCACTTGTCACGGTGCTCCTACCTGGATACGCTGGACCCCAGGCGAAAGTAGAAAAACAGGGTGGTGAACAATTGAGTAATTTGAAGAAATAACTTAATTCCAGACCTTGTATATAGTTGAACAGCAGCTTTACTGAAATAAACATTCATCAGTAACAGTGTTCAAACTTTGTCTTGGTTCCAGCAGGCTTTGGCATTAACTGTGGCAGGCAAAGTCCTCTCTGCTACATATGTTTCTCTCTGGCTCTGCTGTGCTGACAGGATAGCTGTATAACTTAGCTTCCTGTGGATTCTGCAACTTCTCTCTGTAGTCAGACTCTGAATTATGCGATACCAGGGAGTCTCTCTCTCCTGGCACCTGAGGCTCTAAGCTTCTGCCTCCATATCCAGCTGCGCTGAAGGTGCTCCAGCTGGCCTGGGCAAGGCCACGTCCAACTGGGACCTGCTGCACACCCTCCCTCTGTCTAGGAAAGAACTAAAACTGACTAACACTGGTCTCCACCCTTCCTGCAGCAAGTGGGAAACGCCCAGCACACCACAGATGTGGTGTTAGAATGGAAGGGGAGGTTCCATTCTCTGTCCATGTAGCTCTGCCATTTATGCCGCCACCTGCTGGTGAACCAGGCATATTACACGTGAACACAAACAGTTGCAAAATATCAGATATGCACATTGTACAGCATCTGCAAATAAATACATGTGATGACATGAGGATAACCATAGGAGACAGTAGCAGGGTGCAGAAGTGGTAATGCACCTCTGGGGTGTTACAGCCTCCTGATTAGCCCGTTTATAGCAGATATGCTGGATTTTATCATGTCCGATCCTGGGAGAACAACCGCTGCTAGACGTGTCTGGAGGGGATGGAGGGCTCTGGAAATTGCTCAACTCTCTGCATTATCATCGTAACCACATGGTCGGCCTCCATGGTACGTACCTCCTCATGCTCCTGTATTATATATAATGAAGATTTGGATGGAGGACTCCTCCCCCGCTTACATCACTCAGGCAGGTCACTTCCCACACCAGATAGGCACATGCTACTCCTGAAATCCTCGGTGATGCTGAGAACCTGTCCACTTCCATTATAGGACTCTCAGTCTGTGCCTTTCCACAAGTTCAGAGAACTCATCCCCTTAAATACTCTGGGTGATGATTTCGATGCAGCTGTCAGTCTGGAGCCGCAGGAGCACCATCTTCCAGAGGACTTGTCAATTAAGCTCCTCCGCTCCAAAATTTGTCACAATTAAAGTTGCTTGTCAGGTAAAGTTGCTCTTCTTACTTAGGAGTGTACATCGGGGGATGGTGTGGCAGACTGAGGCAGGTGGCCCATCCCCAAAATATCTGAACAGGTTTATAGAATTTAACAAAGGAGAGCTGGACCTGGGCAGCCCACTGTGTGCCCATAAAGAGCGGCCCACCAATAATCTGCCAGTCCAGACTTGTGGAATCCCTAAAAAAGTTGGGGAAATTTTCTTGGAAAAAAATAATAAAATTGTTAAATTTAGGCTACTTTCACACTTGCAGCAGAGTGATCCGGCAAGCAGTTCCGTCGCTGCAAAATGTACGGCAACTTATGGCATTTGTAAGACTGATCAGGATCCTGATCAGTCAGAAAAATGTATTGAAATGCCGGATCTGTCTTTCAAGTGTCATCCGGAAAAAACGGATCCGACATTTTTTTTTCCACCTTTTTTTTGGTCTGCGCATGAAGGACGGATCCAGCATTCAGGCAAGTCTTCCGTTTTTTTGGCCGGAGATAAAACCGTAGCATGCTGCAGTTTTATTTTTGCCTGATCGGTCAAAAAGACTGAACTGAAGACATCCTGATGCATCCTGAACGGATTGCTCTCCATTCACTAACTTTTTGGGTGCCATGATGTATGGTCTCCCGACCAGAAAAATGTAATTTTTTTAAAAGAACCACCAAATGGATTAACCGAAATGTAACACTTGTCCAATGTACAATATGTCATGAAAAAAATCAGTCTCAGAATCAACCGGATGAGTAAAAGTGTTTCTAAGTTATTAATGTGACATGTCAGATTGGAAAAATGGGACTTTGTCCTTATGGGGTTTAATTGTTAAAAGAGGGTTGTCCAAGATCAGAAAAACACTGCTGATTTTTCACAAAACAGCACCACATTTGCCCTCAGGTTGTGTGTGGTATTGCAGCTCCTCATCCTCATTAATGTTCCTGAGCTGCAATACCTGACACAGAACAGTTTCAGAAATGCTTTTCTAATCCTGTACAACCCCTTTAATAAGAATTTTGGTATGATCCATATCATGTGCACAGACAGATGCCTAGATGGTGTCACCATTGTTATATTCAATAATAGATTGGTACTGGCTCCTTCCCCTTTAAATGGTTGAGTGACATTCTTTACATAGTGACACAACAGACATGTAAAGGGTGTAACATAAGGTGTAATATAACCTCAGCCCAAGGCAGGAAGGTCTCCACACTCAGAGGAGGAAGGAGTCGCAGATTCATCGTGGGCTCTCCAGGAGAATGTCAGGAGACAGAAACGGCCCACCTCTACCACCACCTTATGAGGACCTCTATCAATCTGGCCAGCAGTACGATGTATATGGTATCTACAATGAGGCCTTTCAGAGGGATTATTTGCCACCAGTTGACCAGTTTAATGGGGGTTATAATCCAACCAGCCGATCAGTGGCATTCATAACATTTCGAGATTTACCCCATCCTCCGGATTACTGTGAACTGCCACCACCATACTCACTAGAGGATACTTCACCACAAGAAGAACCTTATCCAGTAGAATATCCTCCACCAGTAGAAGATCTTCCACAACAACAAACCTTCGGAATATCTTCCCTAGTAGCATCATCTCATCCTTCTCCAACCTCAGCCGTCTTGCACCAACGCAGAAAAAGGCCCTATTGTATAACCTGCACAATAATAAACTTCATCATCTTCCCGCCTCTTGGAATCATTCCTCTGATCTATTATTTGTTGGTAAGTTATATAGGTGCAGAGAGGAGGTAACATGGATCTTTAATTATCTATCTATCTATCTATCTATCTGCTTCATATCTATCTATTTATCTAACAAAAACAGGAGTTTGAGCCGCACAAGTAAAGATTGAAGTGACAGTGTGCCAGCAGATCAAGGCCCCTTTCAGATGAGCGAGTTCCACGCATGGGACTCGCAACATGAATAAGTGGCAGCTCCTGTCCTGACCTCCCAGCACTGCTGGGGTCCCATAACATTATATTGATTTATGATGCTATGTAGCCCTTAGAGGTCTAGAATGTATTGGATAATGCTGTCAGTGTTATCCAATACATTCCAGAACTGTAAGCGTTACATAGCATAATAAATCAATATAATGCTATGCTATGGTGTCCGCCTCCAGAGCGGAATGGAGACGGAACGGAGGCAAACTGATGCACTCTGAGCGGATCCTTTTCTAGTCAGAATGCATTAGGGCAAGACTGATCTGTTTTGGACCGCTTGTGGGAGCCCTGAAATGGATCTCACAAACGGAAAGCCAAAACGCGAGTGTGAATATAGCCTTAGTTATTAATGATCTAAACATTAGCGAGCTACCTCATAATATAAATCCTCCACCTTAGTGGATCTACCACACATACGGTCTTTAGCGCAATATTGCCATTATGGCACACCATTTCATATGGTAAATCAGTGTATGATCGTTTTTTTACCATTAATATTGTTATAATTATTGTCTTTATTAGTTTCAATTGTGTTTTTATTATGTTTTTAGGACTATGTTGTGAATATAGTTGATATATTAAATACTCATATGAGATAGGTTTTTCTCTGAGTGGTTTCAAGTGCAGAGTGCCTGTCTCACACATATGTAATTAACTCATTGCTTCGACGAGTCAAATTGACAAGAGCACCATTTTCCAGGGTTACAAGAGGGTGAGCCGCTATACTTCCCCCTCTTTAAATTATTAATCCCACATAGTTAATTGAATTTTTATTTGTTTAAGTTTTAAAAACCATATAAAATAAGCTGGGTAGAGGACAAAAACATTAGAAAGTGATAACGTATCTCAGGGGTCAGTATTGGAGGGGTCACTGTCACTAGTGGAGTACCTCGGGGGTCAGTATTGGGCCCTATTCTCTGCAATATATTTATTAATGATCTTGCAGATGACACTAAACTGTGTAAAGTAATTAACACGGAAGAGGACAGTATACTGTGTGTGTATATATATATATATATATATATATATATATAGACTAGAGAGGATAGTATACTGTGTATATATATATATATATATATATATATACTAGAGAGGATAGTATACTGTGTATATATATATATATATATATATATATATATAACAGAGGATAGTATACTGTAAAAAAAATAATTATATATATATATATATATATATATATATATATATATATATATATACTACAGAGGTCAGTATACGGCTGAAGATGGATTGTCATGTTCTAGCTAGGGTTCTACCGACCGCTAGAACATATCAGGCAAACAAACACGAGCCAAGCAATCAGATAAGGCAAAGACCAACACAAATTCTTATTACAGAGATCTAGACATGATAGGAACTGGACAAGCAGGTTCACACACTAGAAGCCTGCAGCAAGCCCGCAGTGACACAGTGATCTGCACTGTGACATGGATCTGGATAGATTGGAGGCTTGGGCAGAGAAGTGGCAGATGAGGTTTAACACTGACAAATGTAAGGTTATGCACATGGGAAGGAATAATGCAAGTCACCCGTACATACTAAATTGTAAACACTGAGTAACACTGACATGAAAAAGGACCTAGGAATTTTTGCGAACAGCAACCTAAGCTGTAGAAACCAGTGTCAGGCATCTGCTGCCAAGGCCAATAATATGATGGGTTGCATCAAAAGGGGCATAGATTAAAAACATAGTCCTGCCAGTTTACACATCACCGGTCAGACCACGCATGGAGGACTGTGTAAAGTTCAGGGCTCCTGTGAACAAGGCAGACATAGCAGAGCTGGAGAGGATTCAGAGGAGGGCATCTAAAGTAATAACTGGAATTGGTGGACTACAGTACAGATTATCAACATTATGGTTATTCACTTTAGAAAAAAGACGACTGAGGGGAGATCTAATTACTATGTATAAATATATCAGGGGTCAATACAGAGATCACACCCATCAGCTATTTATCCCCATGACTGGGGTGGTGACATGGGGACATCCTTTGCGTCTGGAGGAAAGAAGGTTTGGACACAAACATAGAAGAGGATTCTTTACGGTAAGAGCAGTGAGACTATGGAGCTCTCTGCCCGAGGAGGTGGTGATGGTGAGTTCACTAAAAGAGTTCAAGAGGGGCCTGGATGTATTTCTGGAGCGTAATAATATTACAGGCTATAGCTACTAGAGAGGGGTCGTTGATCCAGGGAGTTATTTTGATTGCCTGATTGGAGTCGGAAAGGAAATATTTGAAGATTCTTTAATGACAAGCCTTGCACAAAGGGACTGGCGCAATAGGAATGTGGTGCTTTTTCAAAAGGGGTGCTAGGTCTTCACCAACTTATAGACCAGTAAGCTTAACATCCATAGTGGGAAAATTTTTGAATGCCTTCTACGAGACTACATACAGGATTATGTAACTGTGAATAATATAATAAGTGATAGCCAACATGGTTTTAGTAAGAACAGAAGCTGTCACACTAACCTGATTTGAATTTAAGAAGAGGTGGGTAGAAGCCCGGACAGAGGGAAGGCTGTCGGTATTTTGTTTTTGGACTTTGCAAAGGCGTTAAATACTGTCCCGCACAGACAACTAATGTGTAAATTGAGGTCTATTGGTTCAGAAAATATAATTTATAATTGGATTGAAAATTGGTTTAAAGATTGTATCCAAAAAGTTGTGGTTTCCTACTCTGAATGGTTCCTGCTTATAAGTGGTGTACCCCAAGGTTTAGTGCTGGATCCGCTGTTATTTAACTTATTCATTAATGACATAGAGGATGGGAGTAGTAGTGCTGTTTCTAGTTTTGCAGATGACACCAAACTTTGTAATACAGTACAGTATATGGAAGATGTTAATAAGTTACAAGCTAACTTGAACAAACTTACTGTTTGTAAGTCACTGGTTGAAAAGGATCTGGGTGTATTAGTAGATCTGGGCAGCAGTCCATAAAAAGGGTACCCTGGAGTTAGAAAAAGTGAAAGGGAGAGCGACTATACTGATAAGGGGCCTGGTGGGTCTTAGCTAGGAGCAAAGATTAAACAAACTGAAACTGTTTGATCTTGAAAAAAGATGTCTAAGATTACATATAAACGGACCTCACAAAAATATTAAGGGAAGCCCCTAAAAAAACAAGGGGCCACTCCCTACACCTGGAAAAAAAAAAGATTCAGTCATAAGAGGTGACAAGCATTCTTTACAGAGAGGGCAGTGAATTTCTGGTTTAGATGACTTTTTAATTCAAAATAACATTGCGGCTTATGACAATGTACAAAAGTCATGTTCTACAGACCCTTTCACTTTGGCCCAACCCCTTTATAAAAGGAAAATGGACATTGATCCAGGGATTTTTTCTGTGGATCAATATAACAGGATTACTGGTTGAACTTGATAGACTTTGGGGGTCATTTATTAAGACCGAAGTTTTGGACGTCGGTCTTAATGATGCCCCATTGCTTGTGGTGGATCCGCCTAAGTTATAAACAGGCGCCGGCCTCTCCATAGCTTCGGTGCATCCAGCACCAGTTCTAAATGTACAACAGCTTCCTTGCTGTCTTACATTTAGACCATTTTCTACAGCTAAACCAAGTGTAGAAAATTATGGATGAGAAAAGCCTGCTGGCCCGTCCCATTACCCACACACACCACACACACTTTTTTAGAAGTGGCCTGAGCGTGAAAAAGATTGTGGTTAACTGTTGCATCACCATCTGCGCCTGAAATACGCCTAATATAGGCGTATTTCAGTATAATAAATGACCCCCTTTTTCCAACCTTAACAAGTATGTAAGTTTGGGCATTCATCTGTATCTATTAACCCCATTCTTTTTAAAAGAGCTGGTGAATGGTGCAACCCATGTAATAAAAAGTATTGGGAGAGTCTGTGAGAGGCCTCCAGTGACACCATCAATGGACACCTTACTACATCCTCCCGTAACTTATCCTCCATTACGTCAACCTATTTTTCCCTAGAAAACACTTTAATATGAGATTCTTTTGCAGTACCAGTTTATACATCCTAGACAAAGACCCCCTTAATTTTCTATCCAATATCAATTCCTTCAATTCCTTGAGAAGAAGCTCTTCTATGCCTGTCTGGAGAGGGTGATGAGCATATCATACTCCTAAGTTGAAAATTTTTTGGCGTCGCAGATTCAGTTGTGAAGGGAATTTGCGGCCGAGGTCTAAAAAAAGGGGGCATTGCATCTGCGGGGAAGATACCATTTTCTACACCTGTTTTAGGCATAAAAAATGATCTAAATCTACGCCAGCAAAGGAGCTGGCGTAGATTTAGACTGGGTGTGGATGCGTCAGTGGATGCGCCGGCGCCTCTACATTACTTAGGTGGATAAACTGCCAGTGCAGGAGAGACGAAGATCGGCGTCTAAATTGGCAGTCTTCATAAATGTCCCTCTTCATGTTAAAAAAACAACCCGTAATTTGGCTGGGAATGGTAGGCTATACAGTATTTCAGACCAGCTTGTCTCAATCTCTTTTTGACGTCACCATATTGTTTCCTCTGTTTGTTAGCGGCCATTGAATAATCCGGAAATAACATTATGTTTTTTTCCCCCTTGAATACAGAACTTGGCATCTTTCAGGATAATGTCCCAGTCTCAGGCCACTAACAACTTAAATAATATAGCCGTAGGGACTTCTCCAGGTGGTCTTTTCTGAGTGGGCACCCTGTGGGCTCTCTCCTCAGAAAATAGAAAGGAACCATCCTTGCATACACTCCGTAAGGCTCAATCCCTCTGTTCCTCCGGTATTGCAAGACACCTTAGATCTACACAATCTATCCACCAAATCGATCACTTTGCTTTACAAAGTTTAAGTACAGCAACATCATTTTTCAAAATATGAACTGCGTCTTCAAACTCTGACAATCTCTCTTCCATTATATGTATCCATTCCCTAATTTTCACCAGATCATATAATATATAAAGCTGAGTGTATGTGTATGTCCACTAAAGCAGTGGTCCCCAACCTTTTTTGCACCAAGAACCGGTTTCATGCAAGACAATTTTCCCAGGGACCGGGAGGGGGGGAGGGTTCTAGGGGGGATCTGGTTGGCACTGACTAGAGTTGAGCGGACACCTGGAAGTTCGGGTTCGACCGAACTTTGCAAAAAAGTTTGAGTTCGGGACCCGAACTTGACCCCGAGACCGAACCCTATTGAAGTCAATGGAGACCCGAACTTTGGAGCACTAAAATGGCTCTAAAAAAGTCATGGAATAGGGAAATAACTTAAAATAACATAAAATATGTAAAAATAAAAATTAATAATCTTAATCTAGGAGGAGTAGGTCCATATAGACTTGGAGGTTGAGGAGGCGGTGGATGTGGCGGTGTAGGTGGAAGCGGCAGTGGAGGAGGAGGTAGCCAACACAGGTTTTTTGTAGGGATGTCCTGATATCAATACCAGTATCGGTATTGGGACAGATACCGGACATTTGCGCGAGTACTCACTGCCTTCATTTTGCAGACTGAGCCGTCGATTCTCGTCTTTAGCGTGAGCGTGATCACTGGCTTCAGGCGCTGGAGAACGCAAGCTAGTGATCATGCTCACACTAAAGACGAGAAGCGAAGGCCGGGCTCGAGCGCGATGGAACTGAACGGCGCATGTGCAGTCTGCAAAATGAAGGTGGTGAGTGAGTGAACCAGGATCGCACTGTAACAGGCAGCGCATGGCGCATGCGCGAGAAGAGCGTGGTCTCGGCATCACGGCAAGATGTCCATCACAATGTAGAGAGGAGGGGTAAGGGGTGGGCTTATCGTGCCTTGAAGCAAGGAGGCCGCTGCCCCCTTGACTTCAAGCCTGACTTGAAGAAGGTGCCAACAGACATTAGCACTGCGATTTTAACAAATATGAGGAGACAGAATGAGGAAAGAAAATCATGATTAGCAACACACTGGGGGATACTTTAAGGTACTGTGGTTGGTTTAATATATGTTTTCCAGGTGACAGGTTCTCTTTAAAGCCACTTCCTCCCAGTACTCTGGTGCATCCGCATGGGAAAGATTACAGCAGGTCAGGTGGGTACAGTGCATGAAATGGAGGAGAAATTCAGTTAATTCCTCTCCATTTTATGTTCAAACAGTAAATATGAAATAAGGCGTGGGGGGGGGGGGGGGAATTGGGCATATAATAGTGATTCCCATCCAGTGTGCCTCCAGCTGTTGCAAAACTACACCTCCCAGCACGCCCGGACAGCCAAAGGCTGTCTGTGCATGCTGGGAGTTGTAGTTTTGCAACAGCTGGAGGCGCGCTGGTTGGGAAACTCTGTTATATGCCCGTTCTCTCCCTTCATATGCCCATTCCCCTCCTCATACATGCCCATTTATGAATTCATTAACCCATGTCCAAAGGAAAAGTAAAGCAGTTGTCCATAGCAACCAAATTCCAGCTTTAATTTTTTTCATTGCTATCAGCAACTGTGCCGCTGTTATATTTGGTATCGGTAATTGGTATCGGTGAGCACTTAAATAAAAGTATCAGTACTCTTACTCGGTCTTAAAAAGAAATGGTATCGGGACATCCCTAGTTTTTGGTTTTGTTTTTTATTTTATTTTATTATTATTTTTTTTTGTTTAACCGCTTGCCGCCACTCTAATGCCGATAGGCGTCCGGGGCGGCAGCGCTCTCAGGTCTCAGCGACGCCTATTGGCGTCATCTCGTGAGACCCGAGATTTCGCGTGAACGTTAAACTACAGCCTGGATCCACCACCAGAGGTCACAGGCAGCTCTGTAAGTATCACCAAGCACCACACTGCACTACGCACACCCCCCCCCTGTCACTTATAAACCCTTTATTAACCCCTGATCACCCCATATAGACTCCCTGATCAGCCCCCTGTCATTGATCACCCCCCTGTAAGGCTCCATTCAGACGTCCGTATGTGTTTTACGGATTCACGGATCCGCAAAACATGGACACCGGTAATGTGCTTTCCGCATTTTGCGGATCTGCACATTGCCAGAACTATATAGAAAATGCCTTTTCTTGTCCGCAATTGCGCACAAGAATAGGACATGTTCTATATTTTTGCGGAACGGAAGTGCGGACCCGGAAGTGCAGATCCGCAATTCTGGATCCGAGCGGGACAAAGTCTGTCCCCATAGAAATGAATGGGTCCGCAATTCCGTTCTGCAAAATGCGGAACAGAATTGCGGACGTGTGAATGGGGCCTAAGGGTCCATTTTCACTGCCAGTTAGTTAGCTACTTGTTAGGTAGTTAGCGCCCAGTCCACCGCACCGCAGTCACTGATTAGTCGCTGATTAGCGTCATCGCTGTCGCTAATCAGCACTAGTACTATATAGTATCTGTAAGTGATCAATACTGATCGCAATCAGATCTATACATTAGGGTCACCTTAGGCTCTACAAAAAACGCAGTGTTCGCCCGATCAGGCCTGATCTTGTGCGCACACTTGCGTTTGGTCCGCTCCACCGCAGTGACAGAAATTTATTTTTTCTGGTCACTGCAAAAACACCGTAAAATTGCTGTGGCGCTATAAAGATCACTTTTGAGCTTTTTGGATCTTTATTAGCGATCGCAGCATTACTTCGCAAGCACTCCTATGTCCTTTCCTCTCTTTTATTTTTTTGCACATTTTTTGGCAGATATTTTTTCATCCACATTGATCGATGCGAATGAAGAAATCTGTGCCGTTCATTTTTTCTTTCAGCCCAGAGGCTGAACGAAAAAAAATCTCATTACCCTCAAATGCCAGGGCAGTACAAACACCCCACAAATGACCCAATTTTGGAAAGAAGACACCCCAAGGTATTCGCTGAGGGGCATATTGAGTCCATGAAAGATTGAACTTTTTGTTACAAGTTAGCGGAAAGGGAGACTTTGTGAGAAAAAAACAAAAAAAAAAATCTATTTCCGCTAACTTGTGCCAAAAAAAATCTTCTATGAACTCGCCATGCCCCTCACGGAATACCTTGGGGTGTCTTATTTCCAAAATGGGGTCACATGTTGGGTATTTATACTGCCCTGGCATTTTAGGGGCCATAAAGCGTGAGAAGAAGTCTGGAATCCAAATGCCTAAAAATGCCCTCCTAAAAGGTACTCATTGGCCCCTTTGCGCATCTTGGCTGCAAAAAAAGTGTCACTCATGTGGAATTGCCGTACTCAGAAGAAGTAGGGCAATGTGTTTTGAGGTGTACTTTTACATACTGTATACCCATGCTGGGTGAGAGAAATATCTATGTAAATCTACAACTTTGTATAAAAAAATGGAAAAAGTTGTCATTTACAGAAATATTTCTCACACACAGTATGGGTATATCTAAAAAAACACAGCAAAACAAATTGCCCTACTTCTTCTGAGTACGGCGATACCACATGTGTGACACTTTTTTGCAGCCTAGGTGCGCAAAGGGGCCCAAATTCCAATGAGCATCTTTAGGATTTCACAGGGCATTTTTACACATTTGTATTCCAAACTACTTCTCCCGCTTTAGGGCCCCAAAAATGCCAGGGCAGTATGAATACCCCACAAGTGAACCCATTTTAGAAAGCCGGTTACTTCAGCCGGTTTGCTGTAAAGAAACTTTTCATACAAGACGAACGAAGCAAAGTGAAACTTGTAAGATTTATAGGAACCAACTCTTATTACC